>NC_135485.1:118287145-118587145 GCF_052094955.1 Ictidomys tridecemlineatus | reverse complement strand
AATGGACTACAAGGTAGTAACTCTAGGCAGCTGGGGTATTACTAGGAGAATTTAGGTCCCCAGAGGCATGGTCTTGGGGACAGTATCTGTCCCTGGTCACTTCTTGTTTCTCTTTCTCTCTACTTCCTGACAGCCATGAGCCACAGCTTTTCCACACCTCACCCTTCTGCCATGTTGCTTCTGCCTTGGAGTGGCCAAACATGGATTGAACCCCTGAAACCATGAGCCAAAATAAGTCTTTCTTCCTCTAAACTATTCTGTCAGGTATTTTGGTCTTAGTAATGGAAAGCTGACTAACACAGTGTAATTTACCACATTAAGGAAAAAAGGAAGGAGGGGGAAAGGTTTGCATTAGCAGAGTTAGAATAATCTTTTGACAAGATTCAACATTTACCCATAACAAAACTTCAAGAATGTTAGTAATAGGAGAGCAATGTATTAATCTTTAACTAATCTATAAGATTTATAGTATCTTATAATAGTACAAAGAACATAAAACAAAAATTTTACAAAATTGTACAATGATTTTTAAAAGTCTAAGTAATTTAACAAATGTCACTCTCAATATTTCATTCAACATTGAACTACACATATAGGCAGTAAAATATGACAAGTAAAAAGATGGAATAATTGAAAAGAAAGAAAATAAATAAAACCATTATTCATAAACATAATAACTATGTGCCTGAAAATTATAAAAAAAATTTATAAAGAATTAAAATTAATAGTAGTTAAGCAAGGTTACTAGATGTATTGTTAATCTACAAAAATTATTTGTATTTCAGCAACAAAACAATAACAAAAAGTGAAATGGAGAAAAATGGTATCAATATGTTAGCACCAGAAAACATGAAGTACCATGAACTAAATCTACCAAGACATGCCCAACTATTACACACTAGAAACTAAATTCTGATTGAGATTAAAGAGGACTAAATAAATGGATAGATATTTTTATTGGAGGATAGAGTATTGGAAGGCACAGTATTATAAAGGTGTCAATTTTATCCAGAATATGTGTAGATTCAATACAATTATAACCCAAAATCCCAGAAAGTTTTATTTTAAAATAAAATACTGGTAAATCTATTCTAAAATGTATACAAAAGGATTCCAACATGGCGGCGGGCGCGGAGAGATCAAGTCTCTGACCTCTTCAGCTGTGCAGGCATAGGGAGTCGTAAACAGCCTAATTCTGTTTGCTGAGGATCACTAGGCAATGCTGAGCTGACGTGGATCTGGAACGAGCATTCTGGGCCTCTCAGAACACACACTGAACCTGGATCGGCTGAATTCAAGCTCCCGTTCGCCTGCTTCCCGCAGACAAACAGCTGTGACTCAGCACTAATCCATCCGGCTGAAACAACCGGTCAGCCCTTCTGATCCTACGGAGGTAAATGCCAACCGAGCCTTCATAGGTAGTGGCCACAGGTGTGAAACGGGGCTTGGGAGAGACAGTAAGGACCCACCCGTTGCATTGGTCACCCGGCAAAGGGAAACGAACTGTCGCCATTTGCAAGAGATACCACCATGGCAGAGAACTGACGTCATCAGACTGCGGCGGAGGAGATAACTTCATTGAAACCTGCGGCTACAGCATCAAATAAATTTATAGGAGTAAACAGTAACGCAGCAGTCAAACAGAACAAGAAGTAACATGAGCAGCTTCAAAAAGCAAGGAAGAAAAGGAGTACAAACAATGCAGGACAGCCTAAATATTCAGGAGGAACTAGAGTCATCAGAAAAATGGTCATATAAAGAACTCAAGGAACACCTTAGACAGATGGAATGGAACCTTAAAGAGGATACGAGACAGCAAATTCAAGCAGCAAAAGAACACATTGAGAATGTATTACACAAACAGATAAAAGAAGAAGTTAAGCACCTTTATCAGGAGATAGAGATTATAAAAAAGAATCAAAACATAATCTTGGAAATGAAGGAAACTATAAACCAAATTAAAAACTCAATTGAGAGTATCACTAACAGAGTGGAGCAAGTAGAAACCAGAACGTCAGATAATGAAGACAAATTATTTCATCTTGAAAAGAGTCTAGCTAACTCAGAAAGGCTGGTAAAAAATCACGAGAAAAACATCCAAGAGTTATGGGATAACATAAAAAAGCCAAACTTACGAGTCATCGGGATAGAAGAAGGTACAGAGATTCAAACCAAGGGAATGAGTAACCTGCTGAATGAAATAATTACAGAAAACTTTCCAGAAATAAAAAAGGAAACAGATATACAAATTGAAGATGCATACAGGACACCGAGCACACAAAATCACAGTAGACCAACGCCAAGACACATTGTTATGAAGATATCCAATATACAGAACAAAGAGAAAATATTAAAAGCTACAAGAGAAAGGAGACAGATTACATTCAGGGGTAAACCAATAAGGTTAACAACGGATTTTTCATCACAGACACTGAAAGCAAGAAGGTCATGGAACAATGTATTTCAAACACTGAAAGACAATGGATGCCAACCAAGAATTCTGTATCCAGCAAAATTAAGCTTCAGGTATGACAACGAAATAAAAATTTTTCATGATAAACAAAAGTTAAAAGAATTTGCAGCCAGAAAACCAGCATTGCAAAGCATTTTGAGCAAAACACTACATGAGGAAGAAATGAAAAACAATAACCAAAACCATCAGAGGGAAGTGCCTCGGTAAAGACAGAGGGTGAGGGGGAAAAAGAATCATGGAAAAACAAACTAAATTTTTTTTTTTTTTAAAAAAAAAAAAACGATAAATAATCAAACATGGATGGAAGTACAAACCATATATCAATAGTAACTCTGAATGTTAATGGCTTAAACTCTCCAATAAAGCGACATAGGCTGATATCATGGATTAAAAAAACAAATCCAACAATATGCTGCCTCCAGGAGACACATCTGATTGGAAAAGACATACACAGGCTGAAGGTGAAAGGATGGGAAAAAATATACCATGCACACGGTCCTCGTAAGCAAGCAGGGGTGGCCATCCTCATATCAAATAAAATCGACTTCAAGACTAAGTTAATCAAAAGGGATAAAGAAGGACATTATATACTGTTAAAAGGAACCATTCACCAACAAGACATAACAATTATCAATATTTATGCACCAAATAATGGCGCTGCGACATTCATAAAACAAATTCTCCTCAAGTTCAAGAATCAAATAGACCACAACACAATAATTATGGGTGACTTCAACACACCTCTCTCACCATTGGACAGATCCTCCAAACAAAAGTTGAACAAGGAAACTATAGAACTCAATACCACAATCAATAACCTAGACTTAACTGACATATATAGAATATATCAACCATCATCAAATGGATATACATTTTTCTCAGCAGCACATGGATCCTTCTCAAAAATAGACCATATATTATGCCACAGGGCAACCCTCAGTAAATATAAAGCGGTGGAGATAATACCATGCATTTTATCTGATCATAATGGAATGAAACTGGAAATCAATGATAAAAGAAGGAAGGAAAAATCCTACATCGCATGGAAAATGAACAATATGTTACTGAATGATCAATGGGTTACAGAAGACATAAAGGAGGAAATCAAAAAATTCTTAGAGATAAATGAAAATACAGACACAACGTATCGGAATCTATGGGACACAATGAAAGCAGTTTTAAGAGGAAAATTCATCGCCTGGTGGTCATTCCTCAAAAAAAGAAAAAACCAACAAATAAATGAGCTCACACTTCATCTCAAAGCCCTAGAAAAGGAAGAGCAAAACAACAGCAAATGTAGCAGAAGGCAAGAAATAATTAAAATCAGAGCGGAAATTAATGAAATTGAAACAAAAGAAACTATTGAAAAAATTAACAAAACTAAAAGTTGGTTCTTTGAAAAAATAAATAAGATCGACAGACCTTTAGCCATGCTAACAAAGAGAAGAAGAGAGAGAACTCAAATTACTAACATACGGGATGAAAAAGGCAATATCACAACAGATGCTACAGAAATACAGAAGACAATTAGAAATTATTTTGAAAACCTATATTCCAATAAAATAGAAGATAGTGAAGACATCGATAAATTTCTTAAGTCATATGATTTGCCCAGACTGAGTCAGGAGGATACACACAATTTGAACAGACCAATATCAATAGATGAAATTGAAGAAGCCATCAAAAGACTACCTACCAAGAAAAGCCCAGGACCGGATGGGTATACAGCAGAGTTTTACAAAACCTTTAAAGAAGAATTAATACCAATACTTTTCAAGTTATTTCAGGAAATAGAAAAAGAGGGAGCTCTTCCAAATTCATTCTATGAGGCCAACATCACCCTGATTCCGAAACCAGACAAAGACTCCTCAAAGAAAGAAAACTACAGACCAATATCTCTAATGAACCTAGATGCAAAAATCCTCAATAAAATTCTGGCGAATCGAATACAAAAACACATCAAAAAAATTGTGCACCATGATCAAGTAGGATTCATCCCTGGTATGCAAGGCTGGTTCAATATACGGAAATCAATAAATGTTATTCACCACATCAATAAACTTAAAGATAAGAACCATATGATCATCTCAATAGACGCAGAGAAAGCATTCGACAAAGTACAGCATCCCTTTATGTTCAAAACACTTGAAAAACTAGGGATAACAGGAACGTACCTTGACATTGTAAAAGCTATCTATGCTAAGCCTCAGGCTAGCATCATTCTGAATGGACAAAAGTTGAAGGCATTCCCTCTAAAATCTGGAACAAGACAGGGATGCCCTCTATCACCACTTCTATTCAATATAGTTCTCGAAACACTGGCCAGAGCAATTAGACAGACGAAAGAAATTAAAGGCATAAAAATAGGAAAAGAAGAACTTAAATTATCACTATTTGCAGATGACATGATTCTATACTTAGAAGACCCAAAAGGGTCTACAAAGAAACTACTAGAACTAATAAATGAATTCAGCAAAGTGGCAGGATATAAAATCAACACGCATAAATCAAAGGCATTTCTGTATATCAGCGACAAAACCTCTGAAACGGAAATGAGGAAAACTACCCCATTCACAATATCCTCCAAAAAAATAAAATACTTGGGAATCAACCTAACAAAAGAGGTGAAAGATTTATACAATGAAAACTACAGAACCCTAAAAAGAGAAGTAGAAGAAGATCTTAGAAGATGGAAAAATATACCCTGTTCATGGATAGGCAGAACTAACATTATCAAAATGGCGATATTACCAAAAGTTCTCTATAGGTTTAATGCAATGCCAATCAAAATCCCAATGGCATTTCTTGTAGAAATAGATAAAGCAATCATGAAATTCATATGGAAAAATAAAAGACCCAGAATAGCAAAAGCAATTTTAAGCAGGAAGTGTGAATCAGGCGGTATAGCGATACCAGATTTCAAACTATATTACAGAGCAATAGTGACAAAAACAGCATGGTACTGGTACCAAAACAGGCGAGTGGACCAATGGTATAGAATAGAGGACACAGAGACTAATCCACAAAGTTACAACTATCTTATATTTGATAAAGGGGCTAAAAGCATGCAATGGAGGAAGGATAGCATCTTCAACAAATGGTGTTGGGAAAACTGGAAATCCATATGCAACAAAATGAAACTGAATCCCTTCCTCTCGCCATGCACAAAAGTTAACTCTAAATGGATCAAGGAGCTTGATATCAAATCAGAGACTCTGCGTCTGATAGAAGAAAAAGTTGGCTCCGATCTACATATTGTGGGGTCGGGCTCCAAATTCCTTAATAGAACACCCATAGCACAAGAGTTAATAACAAGAATCAACAAATGGGACTTACTTAAACTAAAAAGTTTTTTCTCAGCAAGAGAAACAATAAGAGAGGTAAATAGGGAACCTACATCCTGGGAACAAATTTTTACTCCTCACACTTCAGATAGAGCCCTAATATCCAGAGTATACAAAGAACTCAAAAAATTAGACAATAAGATAACAAATAACCCAATCAACAAATGGGCCAAGGATCTGAACAGACACTTCTCAGAGGAGGACATACAATCAATCAACAAGTACATGAAAAAATGCTCACCATCTCTAGCAGTCAGAGAAATGCAAATCAAAACCACCCTAAGATACCATCTCACTCCAGTAAGATTGGCAGCCACTATGAAGTCAAACAACAACAAATGCTGGCGAGGATGTGGAGAAAAGGGTACTCTTGTACATTGCTGGTGGGACTGCAAATTGGTGCGGCCAATTTGGAAAGCAGTTTGGAGATTCCTGGGAAAGCTGGGAATGGAACCACCATTTGACCCTGCTATTGCCCTTCTCGGACTATTTCCTGAAGACCTTAAAAGAGCATGCTACAGGGATGCTGCCATATCGATGTTCATAGCAGCACAATTCACAATAGCTAGACTGTGGAACCAACCCAGATGCCCTTCAATAGATGAATGGATAAAAAAAATGTGGCATCTTTACACAATGGAGTACTATGCAGCAATAAAAAATGACAAAATCATAGAATTTGCAGGGAAATGGATGGCACTAGAGCAGATTATGCTTAGTGAAGCTAGTCAATCCCTAAAAAACAAATACCAAATGTCTTCTTTGATATAATGAGAGCAACCATGAACAGAGCAAGGAGGAAGAGCAGGAAGAAAAGACTAACATTTAACAGAGTCATGAGATGGGAGGGAAAGGGAGAGAAAAGGGAAATTGCATGGAAATGAAGGGAGACCCTCATTGCTATACAAAATTACATATAAGAGGTTATGAGCGGAATGGGAAAATAAACAAGGAGAGTAATGAATTACAGTAGATGGGGTAGAGAGAGAAGAAGGGAGGGGAGGGGAGGGGGGATAGTACGGGATAGGAAAGGTAGCAGAATACAACAATTACTAATTGGGCATTATGTAAAACTGTGGATGTATAACCGATGTGATTCTGCATTTGGGGGAAAATTGGGAGTTCATAACCCACTTCAATCTAATGTATGAAAATATGATATGTCAAGAGCTTTGTAATGTTGTGAACAACCAATAAAAAAAAAAAAAAGAAAAAAAAAAAAAAAAAAAAGAAAAAAAAATAAAATGTATACAAAAAAGACCAACAATAGATAAGTCAATAAGTGTCGATGAAGAAAAACAATGATATATCCTATCAAATATAGCTACAGTAATTTAGTCAAACTGATACTAGTAAAAGGATAACCAAGCTGAACAACGGAGCACAATAGAAGTCCTAAAAATGACCCCTACTTACTGTCATCTGTGGTGGGTGCTCTGAGATATTTACATCTCATTTCTCCCATAGAAAATGAAAAACTTATTCTCTCAGCTGCTAAAAATGTTTCTGGAAGATGGATCTCAACTACCTACTCTCTGGGGATTGTCTTGGCTCCAGAAAACTGACTCATTTAAGTCCACACCTACTTCTGGGGTTAGCCTGCATCCAACATAGGGTCATAAAGACCCAGTCCCCTTCTTCAACCCAAGAAATTTCTAAAAGGTCCTAAACCTGTCTGTGGAATCCATGAAAGGTTTTGTTTGGACAGCTTCTTTCAACTCAATTTCGTTTTCTGCCCTTGTTCTTCTTCTTCTTTTTTTTTTTTTTGTCTCTTTTACAGTTGAGGAATCCCAAGAATATAACTCTTTAATAAATGTCTGGCAAGCTAATCTTCACCTCAGAATCTACTTCATAGGAAAGCCAAATTGCAGCAGTTAGTGCCAGGAGTGTTCAAAAAAGCAGATGCTAAAATGTGATTTCAGAGCTAGATTGTCTGCTATCTGGCTGGAGGATGAGAACAGACTATTGCAAAGTCAACCAAGTACTAGTCCCAGATGCAAATGCTGGGCCAGATGTCAGCCTCTTTGCTACAATGAAATAACAGGTGCATGGTATATAGCCATTGATCTGATCAATGCATTCTTTCCCATTCTTAGCAGAAAAGAGGATTATAAACAAATTGCACATACTTGGAATAGACAGGACACATATAAAAATTTGTAATTTTGTCCCTGTGCTATGTTAACTCTCTTGCACTGTCATGATATAGTCCAAGGAGAACTATACTTCTGGATATCCCACAGAAAGGTACTTTGCATTATGCCACTCTCCTAACTTGAATGGAAAGCAAGAAGTAACTCATGGATTGGAAGCTTTGATAAAACCCACATGTTCTAAAGAATGGGAAACAAACCCAGTGAAGATTCAGGCACCCAATACATCAATAACAGTTTTAGGGATTCAGTAGTCCTTTACTCTTCAAAGCAAACAAGAGATTATTCCACTGTGTCCTACCCAGGAAGGACAAACCTAGATAGACATATTAGAGTCAAAGAGGCACACAGATGCCACATGTAGAAATACCTTGACTTCTATAGTGTCAGATTTTCATTTCTGTGACCCAAATACTTGACAAGAATGCCTTAGAGAAAGAAAAGTTTATTTTGGCTCACAGTTTCAGATATTTAGTCTATCATGAGCCTAAGTCCATTGCTCTGGACACAAGGTGAGGCAGATCATCATGGCAAAGGCTATGGTGGATGAGCATTGCTTACCTCATGGTGGCTGGGGAGCAGGGAGTGGGCGGTGGAAGAACCACAGGGAAAATGAACCTTTCCAGGACCCAATCCCAGTGACCCAACTTCTTCAGTCACTCTTCATCTGCTTACATATACAACCCAGTGAGTCCATTCAAACTAGGATGGACAGATTAAGTTAAAACTCTCAAAATCCAATCATTTCTCCTCCAAACATTCCTTCATTAACACAGTTGTTTTGGGAAAACACCTGATATCCAAATCATGAAATTCTCTCCCAGCCCCAGCAAAATATGGCCATTTCACAATGTGAATTGCATTTAGTTCATCTCTAAGAGTCCAATAGTTTCAGCAGTTCCTACATTACACAAAAGGCCAAGTTCAGAGTTTCATTTAGATTCAAGGCAATCTCTTCGTTCTGAGCCATACTATAAAATTCAAAAGCAAGTTACATATATCCAATGTACAACGGCACAGAGTAAATATTCCTATTCCAAAAGGAAGGAATGGGGCATAGAAAGAAGTGATGGGACAAAAACAAAATCACAACACAGTGAGGCAAATAGGCCTGTAGCTCCACATATAGGATTTAAGACACGTGGAGGCATGATGTGCTCTCCAAAGTTCCATTTCTTTGGCCTTACCAGTTCAACCCACATGACTTCTTCTTCAGCTTGGCTTTCTCTGTAGCCAGGAGCATTCCTTGGAATATGTTTCACATTACTGGCATCACTTAAGTCCTGGGGTCTGCATTAAAGCTTGGGATTCACCTTCATAGCTTCATGCATCATCCAATTCCCTTGGGCTTCCAATCCTGCTACTCTTTGCCTGGCCTACCAGGCTTTCCTTTGAAATCTCAATGGAAGTCTTCATGACCTCTAAATTCTGGCACCCCACACTCCTGCAGAACCAGCACCATGTGGATTACATCAGGTTTACAAGCAGCTCATGCAGTAGCTTGGCCCTCTGACATTCATAGCAGCCAGGAAGCAGGTGGTGGAATGGGACTGACCAGAAGGAATATGCTCCCTTCCCGGGCATACCCCCAGTGATTCACCTCCCCTAGCCATGTTCCACCTACCAATACTCATTTAGTCCATTTAAGCTGGCATAGACTAGAATGTTATGGCTTTCACAAGGCATAATCTTTTTAACTCTGAACAGCTATAATGCCACTTTCTGTGTGGCTGAGCATTGTGAAACAACTGTGTTGGACTCTGGGCACAGGCAGGGTGCTGCCAGAATCTATTCTCGAAGGAATTTCCCCTTTTAAATTCTGAGCCTGCAATGAGTGTGGTCTTCCAAATTCCTGAGATGCCCTCAAGTCATCTTCCCTATTACTGATGGGCAAAATACTTAGCATCTCTTTAATAGTTGTAATCTCTTCAATGATCACACATTTCTTAGCCCTAGTATTGCATGAGCTTTTCTGGTTAAGCTACAAGTTTTACATTATTTCAGCTCTGATTTATGCTCCTGATGATCCAAGTAAACCTGGCTAAAAATTTCCAGCAATACCTGTTTTACAGCCTGAATGCTGCCATGCCAGATTAATCAGTCCATCACTTTTAAATTCAGCCTCACACAAAGTCTCAGGATATGGACAGACATAGGCAAGATTTTTTTTGCCAGAATATAACTTGATTAGTCTTTAGTACCTTTCCCAGTAGAGTCCTTAATCCTCTCTGAAACCTCATGAGTATAGTCTTTACTATCTGCATTCATACTGACATTCTGGTCTCTGAGCTCCCACCAGAATCACTCATTAAACTTTGCTTAAAAAATCTTGAGTTCTCTAGTCTGAATCTTCAAACTTTTCCAAGTTCCTCCTACAAACCAGTAAAAGAGACTTCTGAAACACACAGACTAGTCAAGGAATGATCCCATGTCTCAGAACCAATTTCTGTGTTTGTTAGCTATGTGTTTTTGTGACCAAAATACCTGACAAGAACAACCTAGAGTAGAAAAACTTTATTTTGGCTCATAGTTTCAGAGGTTTAGTCCATGGTTTACTGAGTTAATTGCTCTGGGCCCAATATAAGACAGAATATCATGGCAAAGGTCATGTAACAGCTGAGTGCTGTTGCATTCATAGCAGCCAGGAAGCTGGTGGGGGAATGGGACCACAGAGAATATGCACCCTTCCATGGCATGCCCCCAGTGACTCACCTCCCCTAGCCATGCTCCACCTACCAATGCTCATTAGTCCATTTAAGCTGGCATAGACTAGAATGTTATGGCTCTCACAAAGCATAATCATTTCAACTCTGAACATTTCTGCATTAACACAGGAGTTTTTAGCAAAAAGCTAATATTCACAACACAACATTGGGAATAAACTTTTACTTGTATACTAGGAAACACAAGAGCCTTCCACCTTGAATAGAATCACAGCATGAAAGGGCTCTGTGGCAGTCCTTATGGTCCTCAGACAGACTGCGACATTTATCCCTATGATACTTAATGTATCAGTAGCAATTGATGCTGTGAAAAGTTTATGGGAAGTCTCAAAGGGAGAATCAAAACATAGAAACTTAGGGTTATGTGGCAAGGCCATGTCATCTTCAGTGGATGTGAAAAGTGGCCTCTGGTGCATTACTGTACTCCAGTGGAAATGGAGTGCTTTATCATGGCACATTACCTTGTGGCCAGAACTGCTCATCATAGAGCTGTCAAATCTAACATGAATGAGTTCATGTGGTAGTAATAACCCATTGCTATTGTCTAATGAGGTCATGTGCTGGCAACAATACATGTGAAATGGAAGGGGTAAATCTTTAGGATCAAGGATGAGCAGATCTGAAGGCACAAACTAGGTATCTGGAAATGTAGTTCAGATTCCCATGTCACTCACCACTACTGCACAGAGCCTCTCTCAGCTCACACTATGGCCAAATGTGAGAGCCATTATAACAGTCTGTGAAGAAAAACAAGTCAAGCTTGATTCCAGGTTAGCATATGAGGGAGCTTCTTTCTAAGGGGCAAAATATTGAGTAAGGTCCTGGTTATTAACCTGGTATAAAAAGACAAATGGCTCTAAATGAGAGCTATATGTATGGTTCATGGTCAGTGGAAAATGTCTCGTCCAATTAGTTAGGAGTTGGGAAAGGTAAAATGGAAAGATTTGCAAAAAGTTATCCTTGAGAAACATTTGAGTGGATATATGTACTTGGGTAGTATGTGTGAAAATCTTTGCATCACATGCTAATGAGTACAAGAGATGTTTATCAAGAAATACTCTCAAAACAAGAAAGTAGACAAAATTATTCAGTCAGCTGACACCAGGGAAACTCTGTCATCAGCCGACTCAGTGCTGGCATGATGGATACGTAAATGAAATAGTTATAATGGCAGGGATGGGGATATGCATGAGCCAAGGAATGTGGGTTCCCAATTACCAAGAATGAACCACTCCTTCTATCAAATATCTAGTCTTCCAGAAACAGAAAACAATATTCATCCTTCTATATAGCATATTTCTTTCGGGATATCTACTAGTAACTGGCAGACAAATTGACTGCATAGGGAACACTGGAAAGGGCCAATGATTAGTTTTGGCAGGAAAATTCAGCATAAGAATTTGCGTTTTTTTATGAAGGGTCTCAATAAACACAACTGAAGAGGGTCCATCAGCATGAGATCATTTATTATATTGCATCAGACAGGAGCTACCTCCTGGATGAAGAAGGTGATGTGAGCAGGACAAGAAGTATACTATGGACAATGCCCTGCTTCAAAATGAAGGACACCTTCTCCCTAATCTGCTAAGAACTCAGTGCTAGAAAAGCTTTTAGTTGTCATTCCCCTTCGGGTATTGCTCAAGGCCATGTTTCTTTTTAGGAGCAGCCTAAAGACTGATCAATGCTGAATTACAAAAGTTCCAACTCAACATATTGCTGAGCAGCCATCTCAGCTCCAGAGTGTCCTGTGAGTTTTGTTGATGCCTTTGTTGGTACTGCCTTTCAATATGACTTCTCCTGCTACTCAACCCCATTTCTTTCTCCTGTCTTTCATAGATATTGATTCTAGAAGCATTCCACAATAAACACTTGGCATACTAAGTTCTGCTTCATGGTCTGCTTTTAAGGGAACCCAGAACACACAAATGAGAAAAATAAAATTTTGATTGGGATGATACCATTTTTCAACGAATAGTACTGACTCAGTTGTCTAATGAGTTGGGAAAGAATGTTCTGACACTGACCTCAGCCATACACAAAAATTAATATCAGAAGATTTCAGATCAAAAGGTCAATGATAAATCAAAACATTTTTAAAGGAAAACATGAGAACATTTTCTTATTCTTGGAGGAGACAGAGTATCCATAAATAGGCCATCAGAGATACAAATGATACTAGAAGATTTAAAAAGGAATCATCTGAATTTAAGGACTTCTGATCATTGAACAATAGCTTTAAAAGAGTTGAAGGCAGGTCATGGAATGGTAGAAGATACTTGTATGTCTCTGACAGTGGACTCTTCAATGCACTAAGAGTAACAGTCCAACAAAAAATGACAGATATTTTCCAACAGAGGGTATACAAAGGTGCTCCAGTTCATCAGTCAAACTAGATATAAGTTTAAATAAAAAGGCATTATGGAATGGCTAAATGAGAGATAAAAAACATTGGATATTAAAAACTATATTGAGTAACTGAACTATTCATACACTTTTGGTGTTTATGTAAATTTGTCAATACTTTGGGAAATTGTTTAATAAAATTTACTGTAGTAGCATGTATGCCCCCAAGTAATAGTACATGTATTCATCAAGTATTTGTGCTACAACATTCATATCAATTCCTCTTATAGTAGTCCAAAATGTAAACCACCTACATGTTCATCAATATCTTAGTGTGAGTAAATAAATTAAAATATATTCAGACAATGAAATACTAATCATTACTTAGGATTAATAATTAAGTTCATCAATGTAAGTTAATCTTACAACACAATTTTAACAAAAGAAGCTAGACTCAAGTATATATACTTTTTGATTCCATTTAGATTAAGAACATATAGTATACAAATGATTCCATTTTTATAAATATCCTAAACAGAGTATAACTATATATTATATAAATGGCTCTGCTAATTGTGATTTTATATATCAAGAAAGTGATTTGTTGGGAGATGAAGTGAGTCTAACAGGAGATGAAAGAAGAACTTCTTGCTCTATCAGTGCATTCAGTTAGTGAAGATTCATTCATCTGTTCAAAAAATTGACTTTCTGTATGTGTACTAAAGTTCAATAAAATTTAGAATATTTTAAAATCTATGCTAAGTAAAACTACATAGTACTATTCCAAAACTTGAAATTTTGATTAAGGGGCCATAGTACAGATAAATCCAAAAACAATTTTTTCCTGACAAAACTCTGACCATAGACTCGTATAACTGTGTTCGTTCCCTATAGCTACCCCAAAGTGGACACGAACTGAAGGAGAAAATCTCACTAACTTAAGATGGAAACAAGAAATTTGGGTTCAGAAATTATGATCTGCTTCTCAAAATTGCCATGTATGATATTGTTACCATAGAAGCTAAAAATTTGGATTGTATTGTGAGATTGTATTGTATTGACCACTTCTGTCAACTTCTTCCAAGTTTGTTTTAGATATCACTTTATATACTTTAATTTAGCTTTAGATTCTAAAGTGTAAATCAGATTTATATTTAGGTCAATATAAACTAGTCATTATATATATGCAAATATACATATAGTATGTATTAATATATATATGCACATATTAATAGTATCAGATTACAAATCCTTAGGCTATGGTAACTTATTATTTTTTGTGAAAAATCTTAAATTAGCACTGATTATGCATGAAACCTGGGGAATATTAACTTCCTTAGATCTCATTATTCCCACCTGTAAAAATCAAATAAAAATAGTACCTAATTAATAATCCATATGAAATCTATGTGCCAAAAATTATAATATTCTATCATAAAATAGTTTTGACAATAATGGTCACTTTTTTGAAAGTATTACTTTGAACTAGGTACTTATTGTTTTGTGTCTGTTTTTTCCTTTATAAAATTGTATTAGCATGCCTTATACACAATTTAAAACATCATGTTGCACCCCATTGATATGTATAATTATTACATGTTAATAAAATATTTTTTAAAATTTAAAAAACAGCATGGCACAACCATAAGGATTTTGTGAGAGTTGAATATGTTAATGTGTAGACAGTACTAACGTAATGCCTGAAATAATGGTATCCCTTCAATACTTATTTTTGTTTGTCAGATTTCTGCAGCTATGACAAAATACCTGAGATAAACAGCTTAGAAGCAAAGAAGATTTATTATAGCAGATGGTTTCAGAGGTTTAAGTCCTTGGTGAGTTGGTTTTGTTGTTTTGGGGCTTGTGTCACAGCAGAATATCTTGGCAGGAAGTTCATGGTGGAACAAAAATGCTCATTTCATGACTGCCAGAAAGCAGAGAGGGAGAGAAAATGGAAGAAACCAAAATCCCCTTCTCTGGCACACATCCAATGGCCTGACTTCCTTCCACTAGGCCACACATCCCAAGATTCTACCACCTCCTCATACTACCACAAGTTGATGGTCAAGCCTCCAAAACATGGTCTTGTGGGTTATACTTCCAAACCATAGTCGTCTGGTATTGTTATTTTATAGTTATTCTGGTCAACTAGTCAATCTGCAGTGACTATTTCTTACATTTCCTCGATTCTCCAAACCCCCACTTTCCTTCTCCCATTTTCCTACCTTATCAGATAATAATTCCTTGTACCTAACAGATAAATGGAATTCTCATCTCTCATTCAACCTGCAGATATAGCCATAGTCTCCACGTTTTCTGTTATACTGTGTGCCTTTTAAAAAAGCTTCTTCCTACCTTTTTTTGTCTCCCTCCTTTCACTCTGCTCACTAACCTTCATCTTAGACAGGGTTTAATAAGAGGAAATTCTCTAAAATATGGTATTTATTAAGGGTCTCCAACCTTATCTATTAAATGGCCAATATACAGCTATTACTTTGGTATCTGATGCTGCACATGAAGTCAGCCACACAAACAAAAGAAAAGGAAAAGTGTACAAAAGATGAGAGAGAACAAAACCAAATGAGAGCCCCTGAGGAGAAGCTGGACCTTGTATCTGTCTCTTTCCACCACCAAGCCACCACCTTTGATATGGTGAGTGACCTATAGAAGCTGGACTTCTTTGTTATGGAGCTATACACGTGCCTGGCCCGGGAAATGAAGCCAGATGAGGAGACCTGGTAGGCGTTGAAGGTGTCTCACACCAACAAGGAGAATCAGGAAACCACATGTGTGAGCTGCCCCAGTGCAGGATATTCTTAGTGGACTTCTGAGCATGGAACAAATAAGGCTTTTGCTTTGTGCTGCCATCCGGTCTCACACAAAATGCTTCTTGTGGTCTGGACTCATTTTAAACTTTGCAGGATAGGAATTAACAGGACGTTGCAGTTTGCTCAAGTACCACAGCACAAATTTAACACAACCCTTCCCCAAGGAGGATGACAAAAATCCCATCAAGTTCAAAGTGCGGAGATGGCTGGGTGATGTGTTCCTTCTCCATAAAGTCTGGCTGTGTTTCCCTGTGGTCTAGAAATCTATGAGCTTAGAAAACAACAATAGTTGTCTGCTACTCACTATTAGAGTTGTTACTACTTACTCCTACCATATGCATATATCCACCATGGAGAGTAGTGGAATATCACAATCATGAACACTCCAATTTGAAAAAAGGAAAATGAGGAAACATAGTAGATGCCAATCTCAGAGCAATGCTGAGATCCCAGTGGTGGCATGGGTTGATGTCTTTCCTGACTCAAAGAGGATTTTCTTGTGAATCCATGATTTTCTTGTACTTTGTGAATCCTGGGAGGCTTCTTGAAATGTATTCCTGCTCTCTTATTCTCCATGACTATTTCTAAATTGAGAAGTGGGGAGTATTTCTTCCATGGAGGAAGTATCTCCTTCAGAATAAACTTTTTGCTTTTGCAAGTTTGGAAACCTAACTTTTTTAAAAAAAAATAATATTATTTTTAATAGATTCTAACTTATATGGAGTTTATTTTGGTGTCAGTCTGAAAAGAACCTAATTTATTTTCCCCAAATGTAGCATTGATTATTCAATTATTTATTTATTAATCCATCTTTTCCATGGTAATTTAAAATTTCATCTCTATATAAACTCAATTATTATATATACATGAAATTATATGGACCCTCTATTTTATTGATTCTTTTATCTACAATGCATTGGCTTCAGTCAGGGATGATTCCTTTCACTCGCCCTTAAAATAATTTGTGATATCTAGAAATAATTGTGTATTTTATTTTTTCCTAAGGAAATGCAGGGCTCACTTTTGTGAGCTAAAAAATAAGGAAATAATATCTATATCTGTGTATGAGAAGAGCTTTTTAGGTATTACTTTGTACCTGACCAACCTACCCTCAAATCAATAATCCCCTGTTTACTCACAGTATGATAATATTATGATAAATTGTGAAAATAAAGAGACCTATTTCTTGAAGTATATTTCTGTCTACATTTCAATATAGAGATAATGAAGCATATTGCTTCAAAGCCAACAGAAATAAGATTAAATACACTGATTTTATTCATATGTTAACCAGTTTCTTCTAAAATTTTAAACTTTTAAGCTACTTTCTCCTTCTTCTTGGCTTCTCATTTTCTTTTAGAGCAATTTTCACTCAGAGTTACAAATTTGTTAAAAACAACATTTAAGTGTGCATGACAAAATCAGGAAGGTTGCAGTAAATGTCATCTATTGCAAATTTAAAAACATACTCATTCACCAGACCCAGTTCTGAAACAGTCAGTATTGCATTTACCTGTTTCATGAAGTACATTGTAACTGATTTGGCATCTGGTTGAAACATCCTGTCATGGTTTTCAAATGGAAACAATTAACTCAATCAATTGCACATATTTTCTCTATGGACTATACTCACCAAAATGGAATGGAGATAAATGAAGAATTGTTATTAAATAATAAATAAATTATTGTGTATGGAAATTCCTCCATTTCTTTTGAAAACATGCCAAAATAAACACACACACACACACACACACACACACACACTCACACATTGATTTCCTAATGAATGTAGACTCAATTGTCTTTTATTACATTTGTTTTATTAAATATATGTCATTATATTATAATAGAAAAGAGATAACAAGTGTGGTGGTGCACACCTATAATACCAGCAACTCAGGAGGCTGAGGCAGTAGCATTGCAAGTTCAAAGTCATCCTCATTAACTTAGCAAGGACCTAAGCAACTTAGGAATACCTTGTCTCAAAAAAGAAAAAATATGGCTGGGGTAGTGTCTCTGGGTTCAACCCACATATGAGAGAGAGAGAGAGAGGCGGGGAGAAATAAATATGCTGTTCTTATAACATTTAAGTATGTGATTCATCTGGAAATTTCCTGAAATCCATGAACAGAGATTTATATGAAATAGCTATGATTTCTGATGACCATGCTATAAATTTCTTCTAAAGATAAGTGGATGAAATAATTTTGCATTCATTAAGTGGAAAAGATTCCCTAGGGATCCTCCATATAATTTTTTCTCTTTACTCCCAATATAAAATACAAGCCTCAGTAAATTCCTAAACTCTTTTTTTTTTTTTTTTTTTTACAAATACCTGTCTTCTTTTCTGCCATGAGGTTTCTGGTGGACCAAGGATTCCAGTGCTATGATTACAGGGCTATTGTTTGGATCTTGAATGTTTCCCATAGGCCCATGGGGTAAAAGATTGTTCCCCAGCCTGTGACACTATTGGGAAGTAGTGGAACCTTTAAGAGGAGAGACTTACTTTCAAGAAGTTAGGTTGTTGGGAGTGTCCCTTGATGAGGATAGTGAGTCCCTTTCTGTCTCTCTCTTTTGCTCTGGACCACCAGGATATTAACTCATTCTCTACCACATGCACCCCCCCCCCATGTTGTACTATGTTGTCACAGGCTTAAAGCAACAGGGCCAAATGACCGTGGACTGAAACCTCTGAAACCATGAGTCAGAATAAACCTTTCCTCATTTGAAGTTGGTTTTCTCAGTCATTTATTTACTTCAAGAGAAAGGTGACTAATACCTGCAATAAGACCAGTAGAGGTGGAAGTTCCATGAATAACATTGATTGGTGTTAGCAGCCATTCTTGTCAATGCTATTTTTATTATGTACAAAGTTATTGAATAAATATTATTTTTATAAGGCATGTTACCTATTGAGGGTATTGACTAGCATTCAGATTGACTAGCATTCAAATATTTTACAGAATTCATTATAGAAGAGATTTAATTGTTTGTTTGTTTGTTTTGTACTGTGGATTGAAACCAGGGGTGTTTTTTCTACTGAGCTAAATTCCCAGCCCTTTTAATTTTTTTGTTTTGAGACAGGATCTCACTAAGCTGCTGAGAGTCTCCCTAAATTGCTGAGGATGGCCTTGAACTTTGATCCTCCTGCCTCAGGCTCCTGAGTCCTTGGGATTACAGGTGGGTGCCACTGCAACCAGAAAGACTTAAATTTTGAAATACTCCATAAACAACTCCTTAAATTAGCTGTGCAGGTATTTAAAAAAACTTAAAGGAATTACTATTACACAAAATGGAGAAAACAATGGTGTATTATTATAGAATCATAATGTTACTATTAGTGTCATTCATTGCATTATTTGCTTAATGTATTTTAATGAAATTATTTAATATTTGAAATAATTCAAAGTCAACATTTTCCTCTGCTAATAACACTTAAAAGCAATATGGCCATGTTTTATCACATACTTGAGATTTCTCAGTGGATCTTATTCTTCAGAATGAAGTAAGAATAAACTCTACCATATGTTCAGTATTCTCCATTATTTGATCTTACTTACTTCTCTGGCACTATCGTTTCCCATTTTCTTTCCTAAAGTTCTCCAAGCACACTGATGTTCTGACTATTTATTGAATTCATGCACTATTCAAATGTCCACATGCACCACTATCTATCTGTTCAGAATAAAATATCTGCACCAGAAGAACTTCGATCCAGCTCACTCCTAATTATGTTGCAAGATCCCTCTCATTTATCTCCTTTAAGAAGTCTTCCTGAGTCTCCCCAACTGGTACATGTGCTCCCAGAGTGCATGGACTCACTTGTGATGACTTTTCCTATGCTGGTTTATAAACATTTGGTTTTTCCCCTCATACTTTGCCTTATTTTATTGTAGAATCCACTTTTTATGAGTTTTTTTATATTATGGATATTTGACTCATCATAGATATTCAAAAATATTTTTATTAAAATGAAATTTAATTAAAATGAGCTATGTGGTAGCCCTTCAATCTTAATGAGTAAGCATCTTTTTCTTTTAAGTAGTGTTGCCTGATATATTGTTCAAGCCTTCTATTGTTTGCATCTTCATAAACCATCCATAACTAGATCCTGGGTTTTATTAAATCATGAAGGAAAGTATAGGAAACTACTTGAGTTGAATTAATAAAGAAGATAAATGGAACACACAGATAAGAGATGGATCATCATCAAAATTACAATGAATGATTTTGTCTTGGGATAAGAAGTTTTCACTTGGGACTCTCCACTTTGACTAATGACCTCCATGAATTCTTATGGAATCTCTAATTGGCGCTTGATGACCTATATAAGATGTTGAAAATGTCAGACCTCGTTTTTTATTAATATTTGTAGAGTAGGCAGATCTATCAATCATTTTTACTAATTCTATTTTCCCTTCAGTACTGTGTTTTGACTTCCATGTATTTCTTTTAAAGTTCTAGGCAGACATTTGACTATAAATAATATATATAATTGATGAAATAATTTATAAAAATAAAAAGGCCGGGATTTCAATTCTGGTTCTAATACACAGAAAAACTGAGATATGACATTTACATCCAGTGTTAGAGATGTTACACATAACTCTTCTGGCACAAAGTAACCAATCCATGTGGGCTGTCAGTCCTTTGCACCCCCTCACCCTATTTTTTTCTTTTTCATTTTTTTCCCCATCTTACTCATTGAAGATGATAGATTTCAGCCTTCTGCACTGGTAACTGCCCTTTTTCTCAAACAGTCTTTTTTCTTTACTTTCATGACAGTGCACTTTATTTCCTCGGCTGTAATAATGATTCTTTTTCTGTCTTCTTCTAAGTGTAAGCATCCTCAAAGACACAGCAAGACTTCTTTTTCTGTATCTTCTTTTAGTGTATCAGTTGGTATTATGCCTTAAATTACATCTCTGTCCTGCACTTTCTCCTAAGTATCAGGGTTTTCATTTCTAACAGCCTATTAGATGTCACCATCTGGTGCCTCAGTCTCAATGCACCTGAACTGGAATACTTTACGCTTCTTCCCACAAGTGTACTTCCTCATTTATTTCATATTTCTATAAATATCCCATTAGCCACCTAGGCGTCCAACTTCAAAATCTCTGAGTTGTCTTTGAGTGTTTTTCATTATACTTCTTATTCAATCACTTTCCAAGTATGATGCTCTTTCTTTTGAAATACATCTCACATATATCTTCCCCATTTCGCCTGCTGGGGTCAAAGTCTAGTCCCCAGCCGTGTCTGGTGTTCATTACAGGATATTAAATGTTCACAGTTTATATAACAGGTCTGAAAATTTTCTATCTTCAAAATGAGAGAATAAATTTATAAACCAATATTGTAAGTAGTCAATAAAAGTGTAAGAATTTTTAACTTTGTTCTATGTTTATATTTGCTTGTAAGTATTTATATGGCTGAGTTGTGTCTCCCTAAAATTCAGAGGTTGAAGTACTAAACTTGGGTATGCATAATGTAAATGTGTTTGTAGATAGGATCTTTTAAGAGGGATTAAGTTAAAATAAGCCCATTAGGGTAGGTCCCCAATTCAATGGTGCCCTTATATGGTGTCATATGAGGAGAGAAAGAGACACCAGTGATGTGTGTGTACAGAGGAAGGTCAAGGCACAAAGGCGGCAAGAGCACTGCCATCTGCAGGCCAAGGGGAGAGGCCTCATAGGAAACCAACTTTCTCAGCACCTTGGTCTTTCCAGCCTCCAAAGGTGTGAGAAAAAAAAAAAAAAAAAAAAAAAAAAAACTTCTGTTGTTTAAACAATCACACTGGAATTTTGTACTTTTTACTCACTGTTTTGCATTTTTTACAGTAAATAGAAAGTTACTTAGGATGCCAGTTTATCCCTATTTGTTCAATAAATGGTACATGAAGCATCAAGTTTATAAAATGAAATGAGATATAGAAGTATCCATTTCATTATTTCTTGACTTTCTGGATTATTTGCATCATACTAAAAATGAAGCTAAGCCACCCATTTTTCTTTATTTTTTTTCTTTTAGTCAAAGAGAATGTACTATATTTAGTAAAAGAAATTTTATTTTTTTTCTTTTAGTCAAAGAGAATGTACTAGATTTAGTAAAAGAAATTATTCCTGTAAAAACTCCCTTTCATAAAATAATATGTCAGTGGTATTTCACTATCTGGAATTATCAGCTCTTGATATCCTTCGATTCACAGTTTTAATGACTCTTTCCTGAGTTGCTTGCTTAGCCTTCTGCAATTCAGTCAAGGAATACTCAATGAATTTTATTTTTAAAATACCACAGAGTTCCTATTATGTGACATGAACAGTGCATTTAGATGTAGAGGATATAATAGTGGGTAAGATAGAAATAATTTCTACTCTTGGAGACATTACATTTTAGAAGAAGAGATAAACAAGTAAATAAATAAGCAAGATAATTATAGACCATGACAAAGGTTATGAAGAAACTAAACAGCATAATAAAATCGAAAATTATATGTGGTGCTAATTTAGATCAGGGAGTAGAAAATTCTGACAAAACATTTAAAGTAAAGATAAAGGACAGCATTCTAGCTCTTAGAAGAACTGGTAGAGGAGAATTCCTCCTAAAATTCACAATTACAAAGGTTGATAGCTAAAAAGTATTGGCTTTTTGGAAGAAGACAAAGAGGCCAATGGACTGAAGTACAAAGTGTGAATTGATAAGAGGTACAGGAAGAGTCGGGAAACTGAGTAGATAATGGTGGTTTTTATAAAAATAATAAAACATAGAGTGTGAGAAGTCTAGAAATATCTGAGGAGGATTATATCTTCCTATTTTGGAACTCTTGCAGGATCTGTAAGGGGAGATGTCTGGAAGTAGTTGTTATATAGCTCTGGATCTTCCTGAGAATTCTGGGCTAATAGAGATTTAAAAGTCATAGATTATTGTAGACTGAACATTTGCATTCTTCCATAATTCATATACTGAAATTATAACTCCCATGTGATATTAGAAGGTGGATCTTTGGAAAGAAATTAGGCTACAAGAGTGGAGAGTTTGTGAGTGAGATTAGTGGCTTATAAGAAGCAGCCTCAGAGAAGATTTCTCTCTTAGTCATGTGAGGGTATAAAGCACAGAGGAGCATCTGAAAACCAGGAAATGGCACCTACCAACATCACATCTGCTGATGCCTTGATCCAGAACTTTCCAGACTTCAGAATTATGAGAAGGAAATGTTTGTTTTTTAGGCACCCAGTCTTTGTATTATGTTTTGGAAGCCCAAACTCAGATATCAACATATTCGGATGGTAACTGTAATGAAGGAAGTGGATAAAATGAACATAAAGATTACACAGAATGAGAAGAGAGGAGGGCCTTTAAAAACAAAGAACCGGAAGTTCACTGGGGGTGGGTAATCTGTGAATGAAATGAAGAAATGGCCAAAGAAAGCAGAATAAAGTGAAAGGAAGAAAAATTTTAAACTAAAAGGAAAATTCACCACAACAAGAAATGAAGTCAACCATGAAAGAATACTCAAGTATGCTGGTGTGAGCATTTGGAGTGAAGTGGAAGACACTAAATTACTATGTATTCAAGAAAGGAGGGGCTAGAAGTGTAGCTCAGTGGTAAAGCACTTGCCTGGTATGCACAAGGGCATGGCTTTGATCCCTAACCCTGAAAAGAACAAAACTGTGTGTGTGTGTGTGTTTGAGAGAGAGAAAGAGAGAGGAGAGAGAGAGGGGGAGAGAGAGAGAGAGAGAGAGAGAGAGAGAGAGAGAGAGAGAGAGAGAGAGAGAGAGAAGAGAGAGGGAGGGAGGGAGGGAGGGAGGGAGGGAGAGAGAGAGAGAGAGAGAGAGAGAGAGAGAGAGAGAGAGAGAAGAAAATGAAGACAGATAGTCAACACTTGAAAGTTTGGTTGTTAAAGACTAGGAATAAGATGTGAAAGTGTAATCCGGGGTAGATCAAGGTCATTATTTATAAATTTTGGAAAGCCTAGGTATGTTGAATGATAGAGAGTAGATGTGGTCAAGATAAAGGTAAGGGGAAGTGAGAGAAAAATTGATGTCTCAGAGGTCCTCCACATATAAGGGGTGGTAAGACTCAGAGTATAGGATCAGAACTTGATCTTAGAGAGGAGAAAAGATATTTTATTTTAATTGAATAGAAGGAAAAAGGATATAAGCAGGTTATTGAATAGACACTAAATGATTTATAATCTTTTGGCTTACACTTTCTCATTTGTTGAGACTGAGTAGGAAGGTAGGTATTTGGAAGCTTGAGGAGAGTGTAGAATGCATGATATAAATAGGGAAAACAAGAGCAAACATGCCGAGATTGCTAGCACACAAGGGCTCCTCTATCATAAATGTTGTTTAATTATCATGCTGAAGAATTAGCCTGGCAACTCAGTTTTGGAGAAAGAGTCAGTTGACTTCACCTAGGATTGGATTTTTATCAAGAGAATGAGGTGGATAGATATCAGTAGAAAGTAAGTTATCCCTTCTGTTGCATAATCACAATTCATATTTCCTTCCATGCCACCGAAGTGAAACAAAAGAAAACAAAATGCATAAACCCAAACCAGTCACCCTGTTGCTCTCTACCCTGTGACTTTCCTGCATTCATTACTCAACAACCAATCATCCCCCTTTCTGGGCATTCTGATTCACTGATATCTCATATATTCTTTGGCCTTCCTCTATGTCCTAAGGCTTTGTAATTTTATGAAGACCTTTGTAACGTCTTCAGTAGTATTCCTGTTCCTTGTTTTCTTGCTCCTAGTGGCATCTCTAAATAGCTGTTCAAGAAATCATTCTACACAAACAAATCTAATTAGCTCTTCTGCAGATCCTTCCCTACTTTCTTACAGTCTATAAAATAAATGTCGTAAGTGGGCACTTTCATGATGTGGTCCCTAACAACTCCTCCAGCTTCATTTTGTGTCACTCTAGCCCTTCCCCATATCACAAATTCTTTATGTTGCAACAAAATACAACACTTTTGAGAGCTATGAGCATACCATGTGTTCTACATCTATGTCATCAAACATGCTTTCCCATTTGTTAGGAATTCATTTTTCCTTTTGGTCAATCTGGTACATTAATTTCACAAAATCCAATTCAAATATAATATCAATGAGAAATGCCACTCTGCATCTTCTTGCCAATAATAACACACTCCTCAGGTTCAGAAAGCTATGGGTATCTTGCCCATAAGATTTTTCTTGTACTTTTGCAGTTTAGTAGTATCTAGTAGTAATATCCTACAAGACAGTGAGATACTTAAGAAGTGGGATGGTATTGTGTTTGACTCATTTTAACATTAAAAGATGGTTATGACATTCATTGGCATGATCCCTAAGTACCAGCACCTTTCCTTGCTCATTGTTAGTGGAACCACTAGTGTTCTGTTTTCAAGGCTTAAGTTTCAGAATTATTGTGAAAATCCCTACCATCCATCTTATACCAATTCCTCGTTCTACTTGTTGCTAAGATTGCCACCTTCTATTCTTGTTCCTGGCAAATTCTTTAAGGCATAAGACTTACCACCTGACTGAATCTTGTTAATTTCTTTCTTGTTGATTATCTATTAATTTTACCACCTGAGCACTCAAGATGTAATGATCAGTGCAGAATCCTCTCTTGTTGCTTGCAGTAGCTTCAAATTGATTGTTTGCTATCTCTCCATGAGAACTTCAGAGTCATTTAGGGAATTTATCTTGTTTTATACTTTCTAGTGAGTTATGTAGCTTGTTTCTTATTAAGTAGTTGTCTATTACTTCTTCAGAATATCACCAGGATTTGATCATTTCTATTTACTTCCATGTCCCTCATTTAATCTACCCTTCACCTTGTGCCATGATTATACTAAAAGAGGCTAGCAAGGCTCAGTATCCTAGTCTCTTATTTTACCTGTTTTCCTACTCTCCTGTAAAATTGCTTTCACTACCCCTTTAACCTGCTAGAAATCTATTTATATATATATATATATATGTATTTACATTCAGCAGTATTTTATGAATTATATTTCTTTGAATCCTAGTTTTTTGTGTGTATATTTATATATAAACATACACATATATATTTAAAACTTAAAAATAAAAAATCATTTTTGGTCAAACATGTTTTCAAGCAGTGGATATCAGTTTTCTTGAGCTGCCTTAACAGAAATCACATAGATTAAATGACTTAAACAACAAATATTTATTTCACATTTCTGGAGGCTGAGAAGTCCAGGATTTTGGATTTAGGTGTCAGCTTCCTGGTTCATACACAGTAGTCTTCTTGCTCTGTATTCATATAGCACAAGGAGGCTAAAGAGCTCTCTAGGTTCCTTTCATGAGGGCACTAAGCCCATTCATTAGGATTCATCCTCATGACCTGATTACCACCCACAAATCCTGTGCCCTAATACCATCTCATATGTTGTTCGGATTTCAACAAGTGAATTTTGGAGAGAAAAAAAAAAAGTAAAACCGTTGCACTGGGTTTAATAGTATTGACAAGTTTCTGTATTTATGACATAAAAAGTTAATATGCTAAAATACTTAATACGTTTTTAAAAGAAAAAATAATAGATACATATTTTAAAAATTTTGTTCTTTTTCTTTTTTTCCCACAAAACCCCCTGAGGTCTAATGTTGAATAGAACACTTTAGGAAATGCTAGCCTACTGAATTTTATCTGAATATTTATTCTGGTCTCATTTTTTTCTAACCCAAACTAATGTTTTATTGAGTCTTTTCTTGGCATCCTCCCCAGACAAGCCAGCCTTAGAACTGGGTCTTTACCTCTGTTTTCCCTTTGCTGATGCTATTACCTTAGGACAAATGTTCTGCTCCTTTTGTACCAGTACTACATATAAATACTGTTGACAAAGAAAGCTTTTAAAATTAGGTTAGAGAGATATAATCAAAAATCTTAAAAAAAAACTTAATAAAATCTCCAGCAAGCTTATTTGATGATGATGATATGATGAGAGCTTGCTTGGTGAAGCTAAATTTAAAGTCTTATTTTAAAGCCTCAATAATTTAATAAATGTCTTTATTTTCTTTTACAGCCTATTTAATTATATTTTTAGGGTTGTTTAAATATGTTTGTAGGACCATTCTTGGTTCACTTTCTTATTTTAAAAAAAAAAATACTAGAGTGCCAGTGCTGATTCATCACCTCTCATACCATATATATAAATTATAAATGGAGTTTACTGATGTGGTTAATATGAAGCATTTCCCACAACGACAGATGTAGTGTTCGTACTCTACATGGTTGGATTTTCAGTTGATCTCTCTTGATGTACTAAACCACGAGGAATAAATTGTAACATGGTCCTTCAATAACACTTCTGCAATATTAATTGCTTACCTAAATCTTGAAAACTGGAGCTACCAACAAAATCAAGATTGACATTATTGATGAGACTCAGAGTTTTGGACTATTTATTCAACTGAGATTATATATCTATTTTGTATACAAGAGGAAGAGATATTGCCATAAACATTTAAGACTTTAGTTCCTGGCTGGTAGATAAAATGACCTCTTCCTCACCCTGCAGGAGTACTGATGGGCATGTTCAAAACTTGTTGGAAGAGACAACTAAAACCTCCCTCACAGATGGTAAAACTATTCTTGGAAAATATCTTGTTTGAATGTAAGATTTTGGCCCCAAATTACTAGTAATCTGCTCCTGCCAGTAACTCAGCATTGCTTCAGAAGAATGTTTAGTTTTGAGCTATCAATGTTAACTACAAAGTAAAAAGAATAAATAACTCACACAAACTGATCTATGGATGATAGTTGCTTAACTATATTTATCTCCATGTAAAAAGCTTTGACTAAAATCCAGGAGTATATAATTCATACTAGACTAACTTTCACAACCCTGCATAATCAATATATTTAATGGTTTCTAAGGTAAATTCTTAAAATGCAGTACTCACATCACGTCATTTACATAGGAGTCAAAGTTTTTTCTCTCCATTTTTTTTTTTTTTGCTAAGATGCTAAGGACATATGTATACCTAATTTACCTAAGCACACTGAATCATATGATGTAAGTGCTAGCCCAGTGAAAATTCTGACACAGTATTATAATCGTAATGTTTGTTTTAAGTCTGTGTACCTACAACCACAAATAGATCTTCTCCTTGGGAATAAGGATTGGTGACAGATTAAGTGTTAAAGTGGGCATTTGATTGTTCTGAACTATTTCCTAAATTAAATGAAACAGTATAATGCTACAATTTATAAACAGGAAAATGATCATATTCATATTTCATATTCTTTGATCTTATTGTACCATCACAGAACCATTTAAGTAAAAAATTATTCACATATTAGTTGATTTTTAAAGCCAACCTGGAGTTGGAAGAAAGAGCCAGTGCTAGTACTAGAACATCCCCTTTGGCTTCAATCTCTTTTATGCAGGCAGAAATTTTTGCTACATGCAACTGGAACTACAAACAATTTTTTACAGCTCAGAATTGAACCCAGGGCTTCACAAATATTAAGCATGGTCTCTACCATTAAGTTTACTCCCTGGATCCTTGGAAACAGAGTTTTAATGACATAATAGGATATTAAAGATGAATAATCCTATGATTCCCCTTTCAAATCTATTATTCTGTAAGTTAATTTCCCTTTCTGAACCCCTTTTTCCTTATAAAAAAATGTAGGTATAAAAATTACTTGCAAAAAACTTGAAGTTTTTAAAACAACACAAAAGGTAGTTCTTTAGTAAAAAATTGATAAACTGTGCCTATTATTGCTTAAAACTTAGATTTAAAAATATTTAAGAGATTTGAGAATATTTCTAGGATAATATACTGTGTCAGGAAAACATATGGAAGTGATCTTAGGTTATCAAATATTATTTTTATTATTCTAAAAATACTACCAAACAAACAAACAAATAACAAGGAGAGGCTGTGATAACCCATTATTTTCATCATTTCCTGTTGCAAACTTCTCTTTATTATTTATAATCCCAATATCTATTTTGAGAAAATTTTGAAGATGATGATTTGGGGAAAAACATTAAGAACATCTGGGTATGCCTTACTTACAAATATCTGATAGTTATACGCATGGAAATTTTGATTAAAAAATTTCATGAATGACTATTACAATTCAAGGTATCACTAAAGAATAACCACAACTCATACAAAGGAAAAATAAGGAAGAAATTAATATTTAAGATGTAGGTGTTATATACATATCACTACTTGGGCAGCGATGAGTGATAAGTATTTATGTCATATGAACAAATGATTTGGTAAGAGTAATATTTCTTTCTCTAATATTTGAATTCTTAGTCTAACACAAGATATTTAGGGTTGAATTCAGGATTCATGACCAGGTAAAATAAAATTGATATATTTTAAGCTAGGTCTGTGTACATTGAAAGTAGGGTTCCATTGAATGCTTTCAGATAAGCATACAAAATATTTCTAGCATACAGGTCAAGAAAATAACCAAAAACTTGAAAGAAATGTATAACAAGGACCCATCAATCAAACATTTAACATACAATTAAGCAAATAGATAGAAACAAGCATGGAAGAGGTAATTCCTTGTGGCCCTTCTTCTCTGGACCAGAAATTAAACATCAATGTATCTCTTCAGACTTTAGAACAATTCTATAAATATTTTTCTGTTGTTGTTTTCATTTTGCTGATAAGAAAACATGAAATTTCAGAAATTTAAGTTAGTAGGCCAAGATTTACTATTCATTCAATATTTTTCTAGATGCTTGGATATCAACAGTGAATGAGAAGAGACAAAAACCAAACAAACAAATAAACAAAAACTCTGCCTTTGAGCTTAAGCAAGGAGAGTTGCAGCAAACATGAAATAAGTACTCCATATTGTTATGGTTTCTGTATGAGGTATCCCCCAAAAGCTCATGTGTGAGACAGTGCAAGAAAGCTTAGAGGTGAGATGATTGTGGGAGGGGTTCATGAGATCCTTAACCCAATCAGTGGGATTAACTGGGCGGTAACTGCAGGTAGGGGGTGGCTGGAGGAGGTGGGCCATTGCAGACATGCCTTTCAGGCTTAAATTTGTCTTTGGTGAGCTGAGCTCTTTCACTGTTTCCTGATTGTCATGTTCTGAGCTGCTTCCTCTGCCTATGTCTTTCTGCCCTGATGTTCTGCCTCACTTTGGGCCCAGAGCTATGGATCTTGGCCATTTATGGACAGACACCTCTGAAACCACGAGCCCCAAGATAAACTTTTCCTCTGCTCTTTATTCTTCTCAGGATTTTTGGTAACAATGCAAAAGCTGAGTAAAGCATATAATATATTAGAACACAATAAGTACTGTGAAAAAAAGAGAAAAGAAAAGCAGGTCAAAGGGGATGAGTAATGTTCCAATGAAGGAGAGAGTCTGCACTTTTAAAGATGGTAACAAATGAGAAAATTGAAAATGTTAGGGAGTTAGATATGTAGTTGCCTGAGGAGAAAGCATTTTAGGCAGAGGGAATAGTTGGAGCCAATAATGTAAGGTGGGACCATAACTGGCAAGACCAGAATAAATGGAGCAGAGGGGAGAAGGAGAAAGAAGTAAAGAAGTCAGTTATTTGATGGAGGCAAATAACAATTGGTTCCTTTAGCATTGTAAACATTTTGATTTATAATCTCAGTGAGGTATTCATTGCTGTATTTTGAGTTGAGGAATGATATGATAGGATACATAGTATGTTTGAAAGGGATCACTCTGGCTGCCGGGTTGAAGTCAGGGATGAAGGAGGGCAATGGAATGTGGCAGGGAGAGCAGTTAGAATGCTGATGCATAAACCCAAGTTAGAGAAGTTGGTGGCTCAATTCAGGTTGGTAACTAAAAATAATATGTAGTAGCGGAATTCTGGATATAATTTGAAAGAGAACAGGATTTCCTTACAGTTTGGATTTGGGTGTGAGGAAGAGAGAAATTTTGAATAGCTTTGCAGTTTTGGGCTTAAGCAACCAACCCAAAGGAGGAGGCTGCAGTCAACCAGAAAGAGGAGGCTGAACTCAAGAGAAATTTTAGGGAAAATCATAGATCCAGTTTGGCCATGTCGAGTTTGATACATTCATTAAATATGAAAGGTTAGAAGCTGAGGAGTCATTTTGATAAACAGAGTTTGGAGTTCTGGAAAGAGGTCTGGAGAAGTAAATTTGGGAGTCATGAACATGGTATTTACAACCATGTTAATTGATGAAATAATACGAGTGAATATAGAGGAAAAAAACTAGAAGAAAGAACTTCACATGACTGGGGAAAACATTATTTCATGGCATTATTTTAGAAGCTTACTCTTTTACATTATACTACAAAACAACTATATAAATTGTTGGGAGCAGTGACTGAATTATGGGTCTTGAACTCTCCTGTGGCAGAGGTGATGCCCCTCTGGAGAACTCTCCATGTGAAAGCACCAATCAAAGATTGCCCAGTTGCTAAGAGAATGCCCTGTTCAAAGGAAGAATCTGTGCCAGCTTCAGAATTTTATCAGTTCTTAACCCCAAGTTCAAATGCCAGCTGCCCAAGGGTAGAGACTTATGGGTGTAAGCTGATAATTATAATTGGGCTGCATAGAAGTTTATCCTTCACTCTGAGGGCTTTGAAGAAATTTTCTCACAATAAATCCTTTGATGTTTGCACGCATATAGTAAATATGCCCAGGTTGCTTGTGGTCAGTGTCCCTTCATCTAAAACCTTCAACTAAACCACTGAGCCCTGGCTTTTTATCTATTTTTGTGTCTATTGTCTTTTCTCCATCCCCTCATCTACCACTCTGCTTAGCCCTGAATAAACTGTCCTGCAGTCCATGACAATAAATATAGGTATGCATATCATCTTCATAGAAAAAAAATATGTTCAAAATCATGACTGTGACTGCTTGATGCCCTATAAGAAATTTTTGTAAGTCACCAACTATATTTACCAACCTTTGGGCAAAACAACTCATAGACCCATCCTGAGTTGGTTATGCTTTTCTTATGAATAACCTCATTGCCCACTATAATCCCCCAAGGTTGCAGAGCTGGAGCCAATAATAGAGAGACTGAGCAAGTCCACCATAGAGGTTTCCAGCATAGACGTTCTTTCAAGTGTTTCCATAAGATTTTGTACATAAAAGATAAGTCTATTTTATTATGGGAATCCAAACATCTTATTATTTCCAACTCTTAAAAATTCTTTGATTACTTGAAAACTAGGTTTAAAGATTTCTTTAGCTTCTGAAGCCATGTGGTTACATGAAAGCTACCATATTCTTTCTTATTTGGCTTGTTCTCCAAAAGTTATATCTTACACAATTTATGTTATCAACATCATTCTAGAATTCAAACTCCTATCCTGATCCAATCTGGAGGACCCCAGATTGTACAGCTTTTCAAATAAAATAATGACCACTTAGTAATGTAAATAATGACAACTTCTTAATGACCATTACTCTCATGTAGAATAATTATTTTGTAAATCTTATAGAACATGGCTATTCTTTCTTATGTGCAATGGGTCAAAACATTTATTAGTGGGTACATTAGTAGGTCTACAAAACAATGCTAAGCAATGCTTACTTGAGACAATGCTTTCTTTAAAAATCAATTTTACATACATTTATGAGTTTATAGGAAAACCATGTTTGTTATCCAAGAGTTTAATATCCAAATAAGACTATTTTGTTTATTTTTGTGGTACTGGAGATACAACCCAGGGATGCTCTACTACTGAGAGCGTTTTTTTTTTTTTTTTTTTTTGAGAAGGGCTTCCTAAATTGCCCAGGCTGGCCTGGAATTTGCAATTATCCAGCCTCCGACTCCTGTGATGCTGGGATTATAGCCAGCACCATTATACCTGGCAAGGGGTACTTCCTAAATAGGGCTGAATACAACAGCATCTTGCTGTTGGTAAAGATAATACCTGGTCCAGATGAGTAAAAATAACTGACTTCGAGTTTCTGGTAAATTCTTTTCAAGATTTTAACCTTAAGTCAGTCTCTCAGTGTTTCTGAGCTTCAGTTTATTCATCTGTAAAATGGGAAAAGGGGCAAAAAACTTGCCCAGGACCACCCTTTGGGCCAAATGTGATAATAAAGGTGAATGATGTTCTCAAACCGCCAAGCTAGGTACAATTGCTAATTATGTAACAAATTTTAAAAGCAATTTTACCTATATAGCTATATTGTGCCAGTAATTCTGATCAATTTAAGCTTGCTTAGAAAGGTCAGGCTTTTCGTAATTGAAGCCATCACTCTGAGACTTAGATGCCAGGATTCCAGGCAAATATGAAATCACACAAACTACTTTGCCCTTTTTGGTCCAAGAAGGTCGTTTGTATTCTATCCTGCTTTTCCTGCTAGTGGTCAAAAAACTGACCTTAAATAATTCCAGTCCCATGAAAGGGATCATTATTATTACTATTTTCCTTTTTGTTCCAACATTGTCCTCTCGGCATCCCTCCCTAATCTCTTTAGTCCCTTAAAACGCACGGCGACAAAATCGCTCTGCTTAGAACCCGCCAGGGCTCTCAGAGGGGAGGTGTCGCGTCCTTCCTGACGCTTTCGGGATACCTCTTCCCTCCCGCGTCACGGTGCCGCTTCAGCGCGGCCCCCGTGGTCCCCGCAGCGGTCCCGACAGCGGCGCGCCACAGCGCACGCTCCGCGGCCCGAGCAGGCGCGTCAGCCGAGCTCAGCGGTCGCGCGGGCGGCGGGGACGCAGCTGACCCCGCTCTGCGCCCGCTGCACCCCGGCCGCCACCGCTACCTGGGCCCCGGGCCGCCGCGATCTCGCCTGGCGGCTGCGGGCGGGGCGCCTCGGGTAAGGGCCGGGGGCTTCACCCAGGAGGGAGGTGCAGGAGAGGGTGGGCAGGGACAGCAGCGGAGGGTCTGGGAACAGGAATCAGCGCCTCTGCGGAAAGAGCGGGTCCAGGCTGGGGTGGCGGGGGCGCGGGGAGCACTGCGGCGTGCAGCGGGAGGCGGAGAGCACTGCCTGCCCGGCCGAGGGGCACGGGGCACAGGGCCGCTGCAGCCGCGTCACCGATGCGGTGGCGTCCACCCGGACGCGGGGGAAGAAGGTGCGCAGAGGGCCGCGGATAATTAGGGAACGCAAGATTGGCGGGGCGGGCTCCTGGTGGAGTTCTATTTGTGCGGATTCCTCCAGTCATTGCCGCTGTCTCTTTTGAAAGATTGGGAATGAAGCCTGAGAGCAGTGTGGAATTTTTCTCTTGCTTCCCCTTCGAACCATTTTCTTGGGGGAAAGATGTGGACAAGTACCTGCTGCTGGGGCAAAAGTGACTGGAAGCAGATGCTTGGGGTGGTAGGATGGGGGAAGGGAGCCCTCAAGGCTATACGTTGACTTAGAGCCATCAGTTGCTGTGGGTCTCATCAGGTCCTTCAGTTGTGTTAGGTGTAAGGACTTGGGAAGATGCCCTTCTGGCCTGCATTGGAAGAGAAAAAAAAAAAATCCTGGGAAAAAGAGTTGAAAAACATGACATAGACGATGCAGATTTATGAGGGTGAGATGGAAATTAAGTTAGTGTTCAGGAACCTGACAAGTCTTGTACTTTGTGGAAAACAATGAGAGAGAAACAATTTATGATTTGACAATGAGTCTAAAAGAGGTTCAAATATTCCAATGTTAAAAGATGCTTAAAGTTTTTTTTTTTTTTTGATGCATTAGACTGGGAAGAATTTAATTCTCATTTGAGCATCAACACTTTATTAAAATGTAGCTAAGAAGATTATTTGAAGAGTGTAACCACACTTGCTGTATTCTTTCATGTAATGTTACCTCCAATTTCTAGAGAAATCTTTTTGATGATGAATGTTCGTATCCCATAAGCGTTCTGGAAAGCTAACAAACTAATATGTACTGTTTTGGGGGTAAAAATAGCTTGCAAATTTCATGTGTATAAATAAAAACACAATGAACTTAGAGTAGGAAACTTTGATGCTAAATTTTTCCTTTATCTCAGTTGTTTAATACTTAGAATTAAAATACTTTTATTGTTTTTGAAAACTTTACATACAAAATCCAAACAACATAGACATTTTAAAAGAAAACAAAAATTACCTCAAAGGTACTAATCAGAAATAACCATTTTAATGTTGTCAGGCATCCTCCCAGGTATCTTCCTAAACATATTTTGATATCCTGTTCAATTCAATATCAGTTTACAATTTTATATAACCATAGAATGGAAATTTTACATAGTAACCTATTATACCTCATTGGAATCTTATTTTGTATATATCATTATTTCAACTGACTTTTACTACTATATAAAAAAGACTTTACTACTACCATATAAAAGAGACTTTAAATATAGAGTGATATGTAACCATGTGGGATTGAGCAATGAGGATTTGATATACAAATGTATTTGCCCTGTGGGTACTAAGGATCATAATTCTTAAAGGGACAATTATATATTTATCATTTGCTTCATAAATGTAAACATTTTCTTGTTCTTTTATAGATCCAGCTCCTGAAATTAACCTTTCAAGATGAAGTTTTTATTGGCAATAGCCTTTTTTATTTTAATTTCCTTGTGGGTTGAAGAAGTCTATTCTAAAGAAAAGTCTTCAAAGAAAGGAAAGGGGAAAAAGAAGCAGTACCTATGCCCATCGTATGTTCTTCATGTCTTATATTCTTACATAAAGAAATTTTAATGCATTTGTTATAAGAGCAAGGTGGTTTATTAAAATACACGTCTGCCAAACTTTTCATATGAAAAAATGACAGTGTGAAGTGAGGTTTAGAATGTGATACCTAATTCTCTGAGTTAAAGTTTTATAAAGTTTCATTGGTGCCATGAATTTATATAATTTTTATATATCCTTTAGTAAGAAAAAATTTACTATTGCTTTCTTATGTGTGCAACTTAAACCAGATACTGAGATTTCGTGTTTTGATAAGCACTAATTTAAAAAGGTGATTTAAAAATATTTAAATATATTTTAAAATGAGTGTTCCTTAAAAATCAGATAGCTAATCTATGATTTCAAAATCTTTTTAGTTTATATTAATGTATGAAGGAAGAAAATTTATATGGTAAATGAAGTTTCTAATTTAGTAAAGGCAATGAAATATTAGGAAATTAGGATATTTTCCAAAAAGCATGTCATTAAATGCAATGTTAGTTCATTTACCATATAAATCCAACCCTACAAAAGACAATATTTTGCATTTTAGACTCTACTTTTATAGAAAAAGCTAATATTACTGATTAATAAAGGCAGAACAGTTGAACAGGATATACATAAATAACTTTCACAAAATATAATGTGTTTTTCACAACTAATGCAACATGCGCAGTGATCTGGAATAGAAATTAATTTGCTATTACAGGTCATTTTTTAATTAAGATTTCTTAAATGTTATATTGATCATAGACAACGTTTTTTTGCAGCATCATTATTACTTAAATATTTTCTATTATACTTTTATTGATGTTCTGTAGGAAGCATTAGGTTGCTGGGTGTGGTCACACACTCCTCTCATTACAGGAATTTGGGAGGGTGGGGCAGGAGGATCACAAGTTCCAGGCCAGTCTCAGCAACTTCCTGAGGCCATAAGCAATTTAATGAAACCTTGTATCAAAATAAAAATAGAAGGGATGGGAATGTTGCTCTGTTGCTCAGTGGTTAAGTGCCCCTGGGTTCAATCCTTAGTACTCCAAAACAAACAAAAAATTAGAATATATTTGGGGAAGTATATTTTGTAAAGAAGGCACATTGGTATTGGTATTGGTATTCTGCGATTGGTATTTATGTAGTTATATGAGACTAAGAGTCTGGAGTCAGCATCATGGAGACATAAAGCCTAGCATTTAGCAGAGCTCTTTATTAAAGGATATTTCCTGATTTTCACCTTTGATACTTCTATTTATTTAACCGTATGATGTCAGGGCCAAATTTTTTGGTGTCTGACATCATGTCCCTGAGTTATACACGTCCCTTCTTGGCCATCTGCCCAGTTGAGCATCAACTGGGGATAGTGGCGGCAGGTTCAGGGTTAACCACAGTCTACAACCATTACCCTCCTTCACTGTTGCAGTTTTTGTGCCATAACCAAGAGATGAACATTTGAGGGAAGTGGATGTTGTCAGATATTACTCTTCCCTAGTTAAAGGACACATGTTCATGTTAGAGATTCTTTAAAGTAACCTTTTTTTGATTAAGGCTGACATACTGACACCAACTCTGGTAAATTCTTTGTTGTCATGATGATTCCATGTGTGGACTTAAGTCCTCTTAGGTCAGTCAGGTTTCCCTATGTGATGAAGATGACAGGGCTCTGTTCTCCTCCCTGTCCCCTGCCTAAATCAAAAGTCATGATTGGATTTTTATGAAAATTGCAACAGCAAGTCTTAGAATTACCATATATCTTACAACAGTGAGCCTGTGTGTGTGTGTGTGTGTGTGTGTGTGTGTGTGTGTGTGTGTGTTGGGGGGAAGTTTAAGTCAGATCAGAAACTGTCCTGGCTTTTTAAATTCACTTTTTAAACCCATACTGTTTTGAAGCACTAGAAAATCACAAATTGATTTTAATTTTTTTTTTGATGTGTAAGTGAAGCAGCAATACTAGGCTTGATAAAATAAGTGATAAATTTACTTCCAAAGTTTTAGAAAATTTATATGGATTAACAAATAAGAAAATTTAAATTAGTAAAAATATTTTACATATGTCCTTGGGTACCATTACTTTTTTATCTTACAGCTCGAAGTTGATGTTAGTAACATTGGTCTTTCCTCTCCTTTTCTCTTCTACCTCAGTGATTTTGTCCAAATACATAGCTGAAACTGCCATCATTTCCTGTTAACTCCTAGGTCTCTGTGTCTAGATCTCTCTGAAGAGTGCTACACCTGTTTATCCTGACTATCATGACCTCGAACTCAACATGATGAAGTCTGAATTCAAAACTCTTCCTCACCACTCCTAACATAATAGTCTCTTTCTTAGAAAATGGCACCCTCCTGCCTTTGCTGTCTAAACTAAAATCCTGGGGATCACTGTGTGGATCACTATAGACCTTCACTTTCTATCCAAGCTTCTCAAATTTAGCAATCATGCAGAGTTGTCAATCCAGAGTCTTTTTTTAAAGTTATTAGATGGACCCAATACCTTTATTTTATTTATTTATTTTTATATGGTGCTGAAGATCAAACCCAGTGCCTCACACGTGCCAGGCAAGTACTCTACCACTGAGCCACAACCCCAGCCCAAATGCAGAATCTTTACCATCTCTGAATCTCCTTCATTTCCATTTCCATGTACACATTGCTTTAATTACTACTTTCCACTCTCTTTGGTGGACCCTTTTTTAGTCTCTGTGCTTCTTATTTTCTTCCATAAACTCATATCCCAACTTGACTCTGCAGCATATTTCCCAAATCTTAAATCTACTTAGGCTATTCCAATGTTGAGGTCCGTAAAGTGACTGCATAGCTTTCTGGATGAGGTTCAGATTTCTTGGTCCACTCACAAAGCTCTTGATCTGGTATCTGAGATACAATAGTATCTCCTCTATCCTGGCCCCTTCTTATGTAGCATACACATGAGCCATGTCTTGTCTATATTTGATATTTTACATCTCCCATTGTTCTTTGCTGTACCAATGCTTTGACTCTTTCTCTTGCCTCAGTGGTCTTTTCCAAATTCAAGTTCATGGTTATTACTGTGATTTATTCACTATTGATTCCTAAGCCTCTATGTCCAGCCCAGAGCTCTTTAAGGACCTACTACATTACACCCAACGTGTTAATCTGACTGTCTTATTATGATCTCAGACTCAAACTTGAACTCTGTTGCCTCCTTTGGAAAACCTTTCCTAATTGGTTTTTTTTTTTGTTTGTTTTTAATTTGAGGTACAGGTGGATTAAATTCAGGGCCTCATATATGCTGTACCATTGTGCTAACCTTTAGTCTCCTTTCCTAATTTTTGATAGTGTGATTTAGATAATCACATTTTATACCTCCAAAGTTCCCTGATTTCCTCTCATGTTTATAATATTTTATGGTAATCATAAGTTGTAATTGTCTGTTTTCCTCATTGGATTTTAAATTCCTTAGCATCAGCGTCTTATTTGTCTCAATCACCAAATAACAATGTAGTGCCCGACACAAAATATACATCTAATAAAATTTGTTTAAAGGCTCAGTAGAACCCTGAAGACCTCCAGGCATGGTGGGGCATGCCTGTAATTCATCCACTGTGGAGGCTGAAACAGGAGGATTGCAAGTTTGAGGACAGCCTTAGCAATTGAGCAAGGCCCTAAGCAACTTAGTGAACCCCTGTCTCAAAATATAAAATGGGCTGGATTTGTAGCTCAGTGTAAAGTGTCCCTGGGTTAAATTCCTAGTACACCCCCACCAAAAAAAAAAGGCTTTAAAACCAAAAGATCTTTGACTACCTGTTGTTAAGTCATTATATCTGGATTTTGTTAAGTCACTTAAAAGTAACTCATGGTCCCTATGAAAAATATTTAGAAATATGATCTCTATATAAAGAAAGCTATGTGTGGGCTGGGGATGTGGCTCAAGCGGTAGCGCAATTTGATCCTCAGCACCACATAAAAATAAAATAAAGATGTTGTGTCCACCGGAAAAAAACCTAAAAAATAAATATTAAAAAATTCTCTCTCTCTCTGAAAAACAAAAGAAAGCTATGTGTTGACAAGTATGTAATTAGTGAGGCATCTTTATTTTGGATTATGTTGCCTGGTAGAATTTTGGTCTCGTCATAAAAAATACCTTATTAATGAGTAAAATAAAATTTTACAAAGCAAATACTCATCCAAACTTAGGATATTTGATATTGGGATATGTAGTGAATGTGTTAGGCAGAATTAGGAAACCATTATGATCCAGAAGGGATAAAGTGACAGGCTAGGTTTAATAAGATTGAAATATTAATTATACTTTGTTCCAGACATCACTGTGAAAGAACAGAATGGATGTAAATAGCTTAGCAGTGTGCATTTGGAAAAATATTAGATATTGTAATAATGACACAAATGAATGTGTCGGTACATGTGTAATACTTAAGAAAGAAGTTAGTGTTTCTATTTTAATAATTCCATGTTAAGTATATTGATTTTCTTAGTAGGATGATTTAAAGCAAAAGTTATAGGGATTTCTGCCCTTCTAGTCAGTATTTTCAGGGTAGAAAAATAGGAATGATATAAGTAACTATAATCATGCCACATTAGGAAGAGCTGAAAGACCTGAGATAATTGATAGTTGTCTTCAAATTTTTGAAAAAGTAAATTGGAGTTCAGAAAGTAGACTTTGACTTGGTACCACAATTGAAACCAGGACTAATGAATAGAAGCTACAGGGAAAGATTTTTTGGCTCCAAATTAAGAACTTTCTCATAGAGATCCGACAAAATACAGTTGAGGAGAAAGGGAGGTAGTGAAGTCCCTATTATTAGAGCCACTCAGACTTGGCAGAAATGCTTTAGAGAAACATTGAACATTGGATAGGTAGCTAGGCTGGATGTTGATATTTAAGGTCATTTCAGTTTGTGAGATTTCTAAGATTCTGTGATTGTAACATTAAAATTGGTTACAGCCTTATGATTGTCCAATAGCAAAATGACCTGGAAAAAATCGTTTTTTTTTTTTAAACAAATTTTAGCTGGATTCACTTATTTAAATTGGTCTGCCTTTATTTTTGGTTCATCGGCATGGAAAGCTCAACTACCTAAGATAAATATATCTTGGTCATGTGTTAATAATAAGGATTTAGTAATCCTCAGTGACAGAATTTCTTCTTGAAATTTCATGAATAATCAAGTTCTTAAAAATGTCTCTTTGGAATCCAGAAAAATCTTTTCTACTTTTCTGACTTAAGTCAGTCAGAAAAAATGTGTCAAGCTACTAAACCTCTTGAGAAATAATCATTACAGGATGACAAATATAAATGATCTAATCAATGCCTACCATAAATTTCTAAGAAGGCATAATAATGTGCGTTTGTATTTGCTTGTTTGTATATTTTATATTAAGCCACAACATACCAAAATATAGTTTCAGAATGTTTGATTGAATAACAGCAATAAAAACCAGAACAGAATGGTCTCAACAATAACATCAGAAAACTCCAGGAACACTTTGCTGTTTTTGTTTTTGCTCATAGTAGACATAATACTTTTTAATACTGAACTTGTCCAGGCTGTGCAATGTCTTGGCATCATTTTTGCCATCACTGAGCTAGGGAAACTTTTCCCTTTTGTTGAGAATTGTTCAGATTGCAGACGTCTGCTAGTTTATGATAAGTGCAACTAATATGTTTACAAGATGTGTTTGAAATTTCTCCTCCCAAATCGCTCTCATTTTTGGCTCATACTCTATCTTAGGTATGAGGAGCTTAATAAGCTCTCAAGCATGAAGGATGCTTTTATATCAGTGTGTTTTTATGTTAGTGTGTATTTATCTTATCTTCTAAATCACCTTTCCTCCAAACTGTTGGCGCTGTACCTTTAAAACTTGTGACATAATCATTTTTTTTTGGTTCGATTCTATATGCAGTTGGGGAAAATGTGACTTATTTATAGTAGTTTGTTCATAAGCTAAAAACATGGTGTATGTATTTAAAGGTGTTTGATATCTGTTATGAGAATTTTTTTGTCTACTGCACAGTGCCATTTAATGATAGAATGTGTGCACTTGAGGTCTATATGTTGTGGGAGGGGAAGATTAATGATTTATCAAAGCCATTATGTGTTATCTCAGGACTGTGTCAGTCATCTTCTTGTTCTGATTGTTCTATCTAGTATTATTTAACAGACTAAATGAATTTCAAGTTAATACCAATTTCTTGCTTCCTTATGGAAATGCTTGATACATTTATATTGGCTCAAAGATGAAAGACTGATTGGGAAAAGATACAGATAATCTATAAAATAGATACAAATGAATGTTGCCTATATTGTTATTAATATTTATCTAGATCAAGTTTTTGATTTTTTGCTAATGTTCGGTTTTGTATTTTCTTACTACCTATTGAACAATTGCACTTTAATAGCAAGCTATTATTTTGCAATTGATTGAATTAATGATGATCCCCTTTCCAATTAATTTGGCATCCTCATTTCATCAGCTACTCAAGCATGAAACTTAAGTGGAATTTGCCCCTTCTCTTAAAATGATCTCCAAGATCATCATATTCAAGTTTTTCTTTAGTGTATCTCTTCTTATCATCTTAACCATTTTCATTACATTATTTTCTCAGTTATTCACCCTCTTTTTTCTTTTCCACCTTATCATACTGCTTGCATATCCCTCTTGCTGGTCTTAAGTTCAGTAACCCACAGTTTACCAAAACCGTTTTTGTCCATATTGCATATTTTGATATTTTATTATTTAATTCTTTATGTGACAACATCCTTCATTTTGTAGTTGAACTATACTTGGTATTAGTTAAGTATGTTGTAAATATTTGAGGTGAGAGGGTTATATAAGCTGCCTGTTTCAAAATTCTTTGTATATGAGCTCTATTCATGCTTGATGAATCCAATGGAATCCAATGGGTAACTGATTATATAGAAAAAAATCATAAATTGGTTTTTGATGCGTCAGTGGCTCACTGGTACTGTTTAAAAGTAATACTTCTAAACTTGTACAGTTTAATATTAACTTTATGCATCTACTTACAAAATTATGATGGGAATTGTAATAGAACAGAAAGAATACTGCCACATCTCAATTAGCACTGTATTGATTGACTTATGACATTCTGTGAGCCATTTCATTTATCTGGGTCTCAGTGGTCTGCCTTGTACAGTGAAAAGTGTGATCTCAGTAGTTTCTTAATTTCCCTTATTCATTCATGGCAACTATACTGTTTATGATATAAATTTATTTTTATGCTTGTTTTTGAGCATTTTTGTCAGTCTATTTTGTTTTCCAATTTTGAACCAGTCAAGCTTGGGAAAAAATACTCAAAATTCTATTTCTTAACCAAGCTAATTGCAAAGGGATCTAATTTTAGAGTTGATTTACCAAATGTAGGTTTTTATAAGGATTCCAAAGTAGAATAATGCATGTGTCAGTTGAATTATCTACCTTCTTAGCTGACTGCATTTTTACAAATTAAGATGTTTGTGCTATTTATTTGTTGTTCTGGAGGCTAATAATTTCTGTGATATTGCAAAGAATGGAGTAGATTTATAAAAGTCTCCTGTGTTCTTTATGGGCTACTGCCTAAGAGAGACATGTGACTGCCCTTTACAGAGAGCTGAGAACTCTTTAAGTAAGTTCCTTTACCACAGACATTTTATAGAAATTTACACTTTGAATTCATGAAGTAAATTATTCAAATTTATATATATGAATATTTCCTCTGAGTAATAATGTAACTATGAAATAATATTTCTAGAGCTCTGATTGGAATAACAGTAAAATGCTTACTAAGTCATTAATAGAATATGTTGGATAACTTGAAATGTCTGACCTTTATTAATGCTCAGGTAAGGATACAATAGTAGGAACTCATGATCATTCAGGAAGTTAACTGCTTCAATTCCTGATTCCTGAGAATAACCTCATAGGAAAGATTGAGCTATTAATGAGGAGATGGAGGAGATGTGTGGTGTTCTTTGCATCAGAATTTAACTCTCAATGATACCTCAGACCATAGACATGGCTGACAAGGTCATCTGAAGGTCATAATGCAGCATTCTTTATTATCATCTATATGTTCTGCTTTGACCTTCCTGGAATATAACATTTTTTAATTTTACAAGTGTGTATGTTATCATTTCAGATCATTATTAATTGTTTTGTGCTATTCTCTTCTTGGCTGGGTCTTTCTTATGGTTCCACAATCCTCTTTCTTGTCCCATAGCAATTCTGTTTTTTCTGACTATGTACTTTCAGCCCCAGCCCTATCAGTCTTAGCATGAAATTTTAACTTTTACTTCAAAGAAAAAGAAGAAAAGTCTTTGAACAGGAACTCTGCTGGTGTCTGTTTTTACTCCAAAGCTAACAAACATAACAATATTTTTCTTTTTCTCCTCTGCTGTTACCTTAGGAGAAAAGGAAAAAAGGAACTTATTTTGATCAAAGCCCTAGGTCCCATCTCCTCCATTCTCTCCTGCGTCATCTCTTATCAGCTTACCCCAGGTCTCTCATGTTTTTAATTTTGTTACACTATTTGGTAGTTTTTTCCCTCTAAGGGCTTGCAAACATATTGAAGGGTCTCTTGCCAGAAAAAAATATGTAGTTTTTTATATTCCTATTTTATTCACTTGCCCTGGTCTGTTAATTGCTCTATTTCTTGAACCAAAATGGCCTACAATTTTTTAGTTCTCCTTCAGTATTTTTTCCATTAGTTGAAGTTCCTTAAATTACAAAAGCCATGCATGATCTTTAAAACAAATAAGGCATTATGTGCTTTTTAATTATTCATCTATTAATACTGATTACTGTCTCTGCTGTACCTTTTGATAAAGATATTTATCTGATTCCTTTTAAATAAATCTAGTGACTTTCTTCAAGTTTTTATTATTACTTGATAAGAAATACTATCTTCTCCATTCTGAAATAACCCTGGATTTTATCTGCTCTTCCTATTCAATTCAATATACAGAATTTTGGTCATTTCTGGGTCATTTTTCTACCTCTCTGACTGGAACTGATTTTGACTGTTCTTCTGTCTTTCTTGTCCAGAAACTTTGAGTTTTAGCAGATATTGTGTGCTTGTTTCTTTTAGTCTCTTACTCATCAGTTTTCCTCTTAGTAATTTCCAGTCATGTCAGTGTTTATGCCTGTATCTTCACCTCTATGTGTAACTACTCTTGTGATTTCCAGGCCATTATCTTCATCTTCCTCTTGGACCTCAAGGTTAAGGTATCAAACATCTTAAGCTGGCTCTGTTTCTGAGTTCCCTGGCTCTGTATCCAGGCTTTCATGAAAAATGTCAGAATCATCCTCAGTTCTTTTATGTCCTTTTATCTTTATCATCTCATCATGACTCATTCTGTTTGTTCTTGCTCAGCAATGACTCTTGCATCTGGCTGTTTCTCCCCATCCCTATTTCTGTTGTCTTCGTCAGGCCCTAACATTTCACCTCGAGTCTGTTACTGCAGTTACGTACCTACACTCCTGATCTCCATTCTGTCCTCTCCACAGGTTGATACTCTACAGCAGTGGACCTCAAATATTTCCAGGAACCCTTTATATAATACATCTAATATATAATCTCATACATTTTTAAGGACACAAAGAGCTCTAGCTTATGTGGGTTGTATCTATTTATATTACCTTATTACAAATAAAGCATCAACTTTAAATAATATTTATTCACTAAAATATCTAAGGGCTGTGGTTGTAGTTCAGGATAGAGCATTGCACAGCGTGCAGTGGTCCCTGGCTTTACCCTCACACACCACACACACACACACACACACACACACACACACACACACATCATAAACCAAAGACAAACCACTGAAAATAAGTGTATCCATTAAATATTAACGTGAATAACTTATTTTATGAAAGTAAATTATATTTTTTTTAAAGAGAGAGTGAGAGAGGGAGAGAGAGAGAGAGAGAATTTTTTAATATTTATTTTTTATTTATCGGCGGACACAACATCTTTGTTTGTATGTGGTGCTGAGGATAGAACCTGGGCCGCACGCATGCCAGGCGAGCGCGCTACCGCTTGAGCCACATCCCCAGCCCCAGTAAATTATATTTTCAAAATCCAAAGAAATAAAATAAAAGAAGGGGCTTTTTTTATTCATTGGTTTAATGACCAGCTTCATGAAAGATGGAAGGATTCTCATCTGCTTCTGTATTCAGTTCATTATGATAGATTGTTTTGGTTGAAGTATATGAAGAAAGTATGACCTAATGCAGACATATAATTGAAAGAGGGAAGAATGTTTTAATAGCCTTTTCATAACTGTGAATGTTCTTTAATGTCATGCCAAAGTTTAACAAGTGATAGTTCCCTAAAAGAGAGTTGCAATGTGAATGTGAAATCAGATGAGTGAACATTTTGTTCTCTGTTTCATTAAAATTCACTGTTCTCTCTTGCACATTGAATGACTTCTTTTGTTCAAAAGTGATTTTATAACATCATGCACTGGACATTTGGAAAATATTGGTTTGCTGGGGTTTATATTTTGCAAATCTTCCAAATGCTGACATATTTTATTATACAACATCAAAAAAGTCACATTCATCTAATAATACTGCCTATCTCACTGGAATTAGTCTGTAAATATTGAGAAACTGTCAAAATCATGGTGGCAATTATTTTCTCTAAAATTCATATTTTTGTTTGGAAATTCAGATTCTGTCACTGAAAGCAAATAACTTTCGGTTGTTTTCCCAAAAGTACAAGCTCCTTTCATTCACTTTTACAAAAAGTTTGCCCAAATATTTATATCTGAATTATTATAGTTTTTCTATGATGCTCCATGAAAATGGCCTTTCCTGAGGCATAGCTATTGATTTCTGATGTTAAGTTAAATAATCACTCAACTGTACTTTTCTCAGAAAAAAATTATCATAATTTGGAATTCAACAGAAATGGTGTCTGGATATTCCGTATTTTACCATGCAGAATATTAAAAAGTGTTGATATAAGTTTCATAATTCCACAAAATTAATAATTTTTTAAACTAATTTCTTAGTAACATTGCTTAGGAACACTGTCTTCAATTTTTTGCTTGGATATTACTGTGGATATGTGGTGGTAAGGAATACAGTTACATTTAGACATATGAGTATTGTTTTTCTTGATTTGTCCTATTGCTCTATCAGTTGTTTTTGTACCATCAGGGTAAATGTCAACATATTGAAAAAGTAAGTAATATTTTATTTTATTATGAAAATAATTTTGATTCTGTTGCCTGAGAGTGTCTTGGGTAGCTCAGGGTTTGGTGTTCCTCACTCTAAGAACTGTCACTCTTTTGTGTCAACATTATTTGTGATGTTTCATATGTATCTGATGCTTTATTCCCTGCTTTGGGCTAGCCTTCAAGTTTCTTTCTCATTCTGCTCTGCATTTCCATCATATTCTGCCATGCAGCACTTCTTAGTATCCCTGTATGGCCCCCTCTTGGTGAGCCCATTCTGTTGTACATTCTGTAACTTTTTCTAGCCATTTGCCTTATCCTTTCTCTTACTCTGTTGCACCCCTCCTTACCCTTCTAGTGCCAGACAGAAATTATCTGTTGTATGAACTTCCTGCCATTTAATCTATACAAAATGAGTGCTAAAAATATAAAAATATCACATTAATATTGATAAATTTCAAGTAAAATTAGTTGAATTAATACAGAGGAGTAATCAATGGACCACAAAATTCAAGGAATAGAGCTCCCATTTACTCTGTTATGGATTTATTGTGTTTCCTCATATAATCTTTGTTGGGTCCTGATTCATAAACTAAAGGCATTAGCAATATGATTTTATGAATTTCTCAGTGTCATTGGGGAAGACATTTATCCTGCAGTTTTAATATGTGGAAACAGTGCTGTCTTGAGTCAGAAGAGACCTGGCTTCTGTTTTAGAATGAATTACTATATGAACTTGTGGCCTTGAATAAGCTATCATTTTGCCTCTTCAGATCTCCATTTTCTTATCTGCAAAATGGAAATGATCATCTTTATTTATTTCACAGAATTCTCAAACTGTGTAGTTTGAAATTATATTTGAGAGTATTTTCTAAACTGCAAAAATTCTACAAAGTGGATTACCTATCTTTGTTATATTAGAGTTTCCTTTAAAGAGCTCAAAGGAGTTTTGCATTTTAAATAATACTTTTAGTCTCATTCTTCTGCCATTACTTAAGATAATTTGTAAAGATAGAAAAACTAATTATGGGGAAAATATCTGATTAGTGGCACATTTGGCAGTCAGTCTTTGTTCTTTTCATTCCTTATCCAAGTTTTTTCATTAATGTTCTTGCCACTGTGTTTATATTTATTTAGTTATTACCTTCACTAATGGGAACAAATTTTTCATGTTCATTGTCATTTGGCCTTTGTTTATTTTTATCATTTTCAAGCAACATGTGGGCTTACAGCCTTTTACTGAAATTTAAAGTTCATTGAAGTTCTTTTTCAATAACAGAATATTACTTTCTGAGCATACAATCTTATAATCTTCCTCTTCATGCATATATATTTCACCAATAAAAAATAATGATGAGTTTGATTAAAGTAGTCAATTTGACTACCAATGGGAGTTTCATAAATAAGAAGTCACCCTGTGCTACTGTGGTCAAGAAAAAGCATCTGATGCCTTCCTTTTTCATAGAGCATGTGCGCATTTAAGGAAGCGAAGTATGAAATGTATTGCGGTAAAAGTAGGTAGGAGATGAGGGAAACCAGGAGTTTAGTTTTGAACATGGTAAGTTTGAGGTATCCATTAGATATCAAAAAGGAAATGTCAGTTAGTTGTCAGAAATTCTGGAAAAAGGTGCAAGCAGCAGGCCTAAGTTTGAGAGTTGTGAGACCTGATGAGATTGCTTAGAAAGTAAATTAACTGGAAATACAAAGGTATATGAGGAATAATTATTTGGGAACAGGTTGTGGAAATGAAGAACAGGCAAAGAAGAATGAAAAGAAACATCAAGGAAGTAAGATCAGGAATAAAAGTGTGAGGTCTTTTACTAGGAATTCAAGTGAAGTTAAGAACATGTTAGGGGTCAACAATATTTGATACTTGTTAGGTCAAGAGAGCTAAGGTTGGAAATTGGCCATGGAGTTTGACAGCATGTGTGACCTTGACAAGGATTGTTTATATAGGTGGTGGTTACAAAAGTCTTAATAGATCAAATTCAAAAGATATTGCAAAGAGAAGAAACAGAGACTGTAGTATTAATATTTGTTTGATGGATTTTGATGTAAACGAAAGCAGAAAAATTGGCCATAGTTGAAGGAGAGGGAGGACCATTGGACAGGTTTTTAACAGATGAGAGATAATAAAGCATATTTATAAGGTGATGAAAATGTTCTAGTAGAGAGAGAAAATTTATGATGCAAGAAAGAGAGACAATTTCTGGAGTGATTCCACAATGGCAGAGATTCTCAGACGACTGGAAAGTATGACCTTGAGTAGCATTTTCTTCTCTTTTTCCAGCTTATCATGAGATTCACAGTGATAGAGAAAAATTAGATTATCCATGGTTCTGTTTAAAAGCCATATTAAGTCGGGGAATATAACAAGGAATTTCACATGATAGCATGTCAGCACCTTCCAACTCTGGCATTTAATTAGAACATACATTCAAAGCAAAATGCCTTACTTGTGTGGTTGTAAGAGTCAAAGTGTTCTGATAAATAATAGAATATCAAATGTTTTCTTTTAAGGCTCAATTATATAAGCACAAAGGCTCTGCAAATTCTGGGTAAGTTTTAATTATTGATCCTTCTGCCAAATCATAGATAGCTGGTTGTGGCTCCTCCTTCAGCTCAGGTTCCAGAAGATTAGTGTATGGAGTTTCAGATTACTTATGGAGGCCAATTTCTAAGAAGTATTTATGAATTACCTTTTAGTAGCATATGAAATCTTAGGGGAAAAAGCTTGCTTGAATGGGAGTCTTAATTGTCTTAAGATCTCCTTATGGATATCAGATAAAATTCTTGGTGACCTTGCAGGGAAAGGAATAAGATTTCTAAGATATGAATTCTTTGTATCAGAAGTTAAGCTAGGTTTTCTTTGAGAAATTATTATTTTATTTTATAAATTTATGAAATGCCATGTGATAATTCATTATATTTATATGGTAGATAGTGATCAAATCAGAATAGTGAACATTTCCATATCCTAAAACATGTTTTTAAATGTTGATTAACACAAAATAATTATACATATTCATGGGCTCAGTACACTCATACAATAGGTGCCAATCAAATCAGGGTAATATTTTTCCCATGTCCTTTCATTGTTATTTTGGAGGACTTCAAACTCATCTTTTTCACTTATTCAAGGAACATGTCATAGGTTATTGTGAACAATAGACCTCCACTTTTCTGTAGAACACTAGGACTTCGTATGTCTCTACAGTTGTGTTTGGACACCTATTATCTCTCCCCTCCTCCCTTCCCATTCTAGTAATTACTGTTATATGTTATATTGGAATTTTTAATATTTTTTAGTTGTTGATGGACCTTTATTTTATTTATTTGTATGTGGTGCTGAGAATCGAACCCAGTGCTAGGCAAGTGCCATTGAGCCTGTACAACCCCAGTTCCAATATATTGGAATTTTTTAACATCTATGTATGTGAGGGAACATGTAGAATTTGTCTTTCTCCCTTTAACCTATTTCACTTAACATGATGTCCTCCAGTTCCATCTATTTTGCCACGAATAATATGATATCATACTTTTATGGGGAAATGATATTTTATTGCATATATCTATCACATTTTATTTATCAGTTTATCTGTTGGTTGGCATTTAGGCTGATTCCATAGCTTAGCTATCAGGAATCTAGGTTTTCACATAGAGACTTTTTAAAGTTCTGTGTAGAAATGAACAATTATTGATGAAACAATTGGTTAGAACAAAGAACCTTAATTAAAAACAAGTTATTAAATTTAAAACACATAATGTTAATAACTCTTAAATATTAGCTCATGAGAAATTTCCTAAGTTCCTACTTCAAAATATATGCATAGCTACATTTATTTACCATAACCTTATTTATTTAAAAGTCTTTTGTCTTTATGCTAAGTCCTTCCAGACCCAAATACAGACATGATCACTGATTTTTTGCTATTAAGGAACACCCCTAATTATTGCTATGGTCTGGACATTGTTTGAATGTGTTTCCCAAGAGTTTAGGTACTTAAAACTTAGTCTCCATGGTAGTACTGTTTACACAGTACAACTTTTAAAGGGCTTTGCATAGCATAGGGGAATCAAATCATGGGACCACCACCCTTGCAAGGAATTAATACTGGTTTTGCAGAGTGAGTTAGTTCTCATGAAAACAGGTTTATAAAGGGAGGCTCCCTGATGTGTTTGGCTCCTTCTGTACATGACTATTTCCCTTTCTGTTTCTCTGCCATGTTGTGGTTTAGCCATGGGGACCAGGACATTGGTACTATGCTTCTGGACTGCCAGAGCTTAAACCTAAGTAAACTGTTTTTTAATATAGTAACTAATCTCAAGTATTTTGTTATAGCAACACAAAATGTTTGAATACAATTACTTATACATAATTTTCAAGTAAACTTTGTTTTCATATTACTTATGTAGTCAATGTATTTGAGCAAGATGTGCATTTACTAGTTCTATTTTCTGTTTAAATTACCACTTAAATCAGTTAAAAGTTAACTTAGTATATTAAAAAGTTAAAGGAGACTCTTTCTCTCTCAGTTATGGCTGAATCCTAAAGTCAAGAACAAAATAATAGAACCAGGAACCCCTATAATATCAGGATTCTGATCTCTTATGTAAGTCATACCACAAAAGGTTTTTACATAGAAGCTGAAAGTTGGCTTTATTTCCTTTAGTGCAGAATTTACTCCAGTGGCCTAAAAGGAATAAGGTTGGAGAGACCAAGTGGGAGACATTCTTTGGAGGAAATTCTGGTAATGCTGTGGTTGTTTTTGTACTATCAGTCATGGGAATGGGAGAAAAGTGCCTTTCCTTTTCCCCAAACCTAATGAGAGGGACTTCAAGGCAGAATTGTATCTCCTTCTGTTTTGGGGGGATGCTCATTGAGGGCTGGTGTCTGATCCTCACTGGAGAGGTCAAAGGCAGCCTGTGACTGTAAACTAGAAGCAAGGAAGCAGACAGAAGAGGGCTGCCGTGGGAAGGGAATGTTTTCCGTCAGGGAAAGGAGCACTTGAATATTTACTGTAGCTCAGATTTAGATCACAGGACAGAGACCCAGAAAGTGAGAGATCAAGAGAAAGAGCAAATCAGTAAAGTATCAGCTTGAAGTAGGAAACAAAGAATCTTTACCTTAAAGAGCCAAGGAGGGTGGTGGAACCTCAAGGTGACTGCCATAGTCTCTGGACTGCAGAATGCCTGCAGCTGAAGGTTGGAATCAGCTGTGAAGTAAAGAAAAAAAGAAAAAAAAAGGAAAAAAGGGCTTTGGTAACTGAATTTTGAGCTTCTTGAAGAGGGATTTTGAGGAAGCATGAAGATACTGAAAATTATCAAGGCAGGTGAACAGAGGGAACACAGCCACATCCCCAGTCCCAAGGCAGCCTCCCTGTCTCTGGAAGGTCTGGCTGAGGAAGAAGGAGATTTCAGTATTGAATCAGACTCAGAGTTTTATTATTACCAGGTGTGCACATCTGACTGATGGCGTGGCAATTTTAAGTGGTTCGGAAAGTGCCAGGAGGAACTGTTTTTCTCATGAGAGACTGGAAATGTTATGAAGTCAGTAGGTAGGAGATGTCATCCAACTATATTGACAAGTACCAGCTTGCAGAGCAGGTTGGGATGGCTCTGGGGGAAAACAGAATTCCTTTATAACTAAATCCTCTAGGTTCTAGCTTATTCAATCAAAGGTGACATTGGTTTCTAGACAATGGTTGATCGGAACAAAGACTTATCATTATCCGTATTCAAGATGGCAGGTCTGCACTGAGAATCACAACCACATTTGTCACCTCTGTTTGCTATAGGGTTTTTTTTTTTTTTTTGAGCATTTAGGTCACTTTTTTTTTTCCAGACAGGTGGGCCTGTGCTTGTTATAATGAAGTTAACAATTCAAAAGGGATTATTTTCTTGTCTGTTACAAATAATGTTACACATATGAAATTATATAAAGATCACCTGCAAAGAGTAGTGAAAGCCAACAGAGTAGGTATTAGGGGTGGTATTTTAGGGCTTTTTCATTAGGTTCATTAGGTTCCTGGACAGGAAGAAAAGCAACTTTATCTGGAGTGAGTTGCTCAAGGGGCTGTGAAATTTAAATTACTCATTTCAGTTCTCAAATCCCATCCTCTCTTTACTTAATTTCTTCTTTTTCAGTTTTTGTTTATAGCGGCAAGGAAAATACTCCCTTTTAAAACTGTGAAATTACTGTAGGAATGCATGGATATATAGTATATATTTATGTAAAAAAAAATACTTAATCAAACCCCATATTGAGAACTCTCAAGAAATTGGATCTTGATAGTTTTTTTTTTTTCTGAGATGGCACTTTTGGAACATAAATTTCTCTTCTTGGTATTACTGTGAATCATACAAACATTAGATGCTATTCTAATCTCCTCACATACATTGTTTAACTTAATTATGGAAAAATTTTTTTGTGAATAACTGATTTTCTGAGATTATTATCTCTACTTACAAATGAGCTAACTAAGGCACAGAGATTAAGTGTCCAAAGCTTATTAGTCAGTAATATCCTAGGATTCAAATCCAGACTCTGTCTCCAGAAGAGAAATGCTTCATTCCCAAGGCAGTCGAGCTAGGTATTTTTTTTTTCTGTTAGGTGAGAAAGAAAGCTTGTTGGTCTATAAATTAGGAAGACTGAAGTGATATGCCAACAATTTTAAAAATTACTATAAAACTATATAGAAAAATAGATATATAATAATGATGTGCAATTCAAAAAAATGATAATAAAACAAACACTATGTACATGTTACCCAGCCTAAGAATTAAAACATTACTGTTATTTTAGTTCTAACTGTACAATACACAGTGTATATTCACCACAAATGCTAGTTGTAAATTACATAGTCGTCTATTTTTCTTCTTAATAGAATATTTTGATGGATTATGTGGTAAAATACCAAATTCTGTCTACGTGATTTTTTAAACTCTCCTTAAAATTGAGCTATCACATTCAGCAAAGGATGCAAATCTTAATAGTATAGTTCAGTGACTAATTCAATGACTTTTTCCATTTAGCTCATGATTCTTCAACTCAGACAAACATATAGAACACTTCTATACTCTAGAAAATTCCCACATGCCATATTCCAGTTAATGTCTCCTTCCAGAGGTCAATTGCTCTTGATTTTGATGGTGTTAGATTGAGTTTTCCTCTTGTTGGCCTTCAAATAAGTGGCATGATAACTGTAGACAGTCGTGAATGTGCCCTCTTGCTCCACATCTTGTCTGTGAGATTTCATCCCTGTGGCTGGTGTCGGTAGCAGGGGTCAGGCCCTTCTCATTGCTCTGTAGTGTTTAGATGCTATCTTTTCCCATTTTATTGTCGAATGAAAAAACAAATCCAGATACAGATGAGGGGCTTTATTTGAAAAGAGTGTCGCAGGAGGGAGAATGTGCCAACTGTCAGACCTGTAAGCCTCTCCAAGATTAGCAGAAAAGCCTTCTCTATTATAAGAACACAGGAGGTTTGGAGGAACCCAGGGTTGGGAAATGGGATGAACATGTGGCATGACTGAACAGTGGGTCCGAGAAAATTGAGGAGACCATGAGAAAGAAGCCTAAGTCAAGTATGATCAAGTAAAGTTGATGAGCATTTCATTCAGATTGGTCCACAGGAACAAACAGTTAAGCTACTCATAGATGAGACCATGCAGGAGTTTGGAGGCTCTGTATCTGGTTTTGCCTTAGGTGAACAAGGAGACCACCTGCTGGCCTCTTCTAGGTAATTTGGGGAAGGATAATTGTTTGCAGTAAGATGATGCTTCGTGTAACAGAAAAGAATAAGAGTATTTCTAAATGTTGTTCCTGTTTCAGGAGCTCAGATAAAGTTCAGCTATCACTGTTATTGCTAGTGGTGAGTATTCTCATTTTGGGTCCATTATGGTTAAAGGCATTATGAACAATTTTATACATGTACTTTGGGTATCGTATACACTCATATCTGTTAGACATATTCCCTAGAGTAAAACTTTTGTATCAGAGGGTATGTAACTTTTGAAGATATGAAGAGTTTTCCAATTTTACTGCTATCATCAATGTATGAGAATCTCTGTTGTTCCACAACCTCATCAAAATTTGATATTATTGGCATTCACTTTCACATTAGCTGGCCCCTTTTATAAGGTTGTTTTTCAACTTTTTGCTCATTGAAAAACTGTTGATTTTTTTATTGATATGTAGGAGTTCTTTATATATGCTAGATCAGATCTTTATTCAGATACTACATGCATAAATATATATTGCTTAATGACAGGAATAGGTGGTAGAAATGCATCATTACTGGTCTCATCATTGTGTGAAATCACAGAGCACACTTACAGAAACCCATATGATAAAGCCTACTGCACATCTAGGCTGTATACTATTGTTCCTAGGCTGCAAACCTGAACAGAATGTTAGTATACTGAATACTGTTATTATAAAACATGATAATTATTTTTATGTCTAAACATATTGAAACATTGAGAAGGTGTCCTAAAAATACAAAACTAAAGATTATAAAATGGTATACATGTAGAGGGCACTTACCATGATTGGAGCCCAGAGGAAGTTGCTCTGGGTGAGTCTGTGAGCAAATGGTGAGCAAATTTGAGGCCTAGGATATTGCCATGCACCACTGTAGCCTTTATAAGCACTGTACACATGGGCTATACTGAGTTTATTTTGAAAATGTTACTTTCTTCAATAACATATTAACTTTAGTGGAAATTTTTACTACATGGATTTTTATTTTTAAAAACTTTTTTGTAATAATATTTCACTTGAAACACAAATGTTGCATATCTGTGTATATTTTCTTTCTTTATATCATTATCTTCTAAGCTTTTTCGATTTTTAAAATTGATTTTTTTTTCCTAAAAATTAGGACACAGACACACATGGTAGCCAAAGCATACACAGGTCAGAATCATCAGTATCACTGTCTTCCACTTCCACATCCTGTCCCTTGTCCTTGGAAGGTCTTCAAGTGGCAGTGACATGCATGGAACTGTCATCTCATGGTAACAATGCTTTCTTCAAGAACACCTCCTAGTGGATCTGCCCAAGCTAATTTTACAGTTAACTTTAAAAAAAATAAGTAGGAGGAGTACACTATAAAATCAAATTTAGAAATATAGTGGAGTAAATACAAAAGCTACTAACAATTGTTATTATTGAGTGTTATGTATTATACAAAATTATATGTACTATACTTTTATAAGACTGTCAACTCAACAGGTTTGTTTACACCAGTATTGCTACCAACATTTGTATAATGTGTTGCCCAAAAACCATCACTAAGTGATAGAATTTTTTCAGCTCCATCATAATTTTACATAGCATTTACATTATATCAGATATTATAAGTGGTCTAGAAATGATTCAAGTTATATGGGAGGATTGTATAGGTTACATGCAAGTAGTATGCAGTGTTATATAAGGAACTCGACATGTTTTGGTTCCTTTTAAGGTTCTGAGTTGTTTTAAAAATACAATAAAGTCTACTTCATTTTTAATCTTTTAGGTGCTCATCCAGAGCCTCTTTATTTGGGGCATATACACAAGATTATTATTTTTGCTTGCTTGCCTGACAATTTTAAGAAGGAAATCTAGTTCACATTTTACTAGTAAGACTAGTAAAACCTAGTCTTACTGCCCACTACTTCTTCTCCTAGACACAAGGAGGAAGGAAGTTTTCTCTCCTCTTCTCCAATTCTAATGCTAATGAGACTTGGATCTTATTGCCTCCAATTTTCTGGAAAGACCTGAAATTGGCATTAGCTTTTTCAAGTTTTATCTTCCACTTGATCTTTCTTAATATACTCAAGTTTTCTTTCCTGTACCAAATATAGCCATAATTGGAAAAATCATTGTGTTGTATATATATCCATATCTGACTTGGTTCTTAGGAAACATTGCCTAGGGATTGTTTTCTTAAAAAATAAATAAATAAATTATGATAAGAACACTTAACATGAGATCTACCCTCTTAACACATTTTTAAGTATATAGGATTATTAACTCTAGGCACAGTATTATACAACAGATACTGAGAACTTACTCATCCTGCATAATTATTCCACTTCAACATCAATCCTCCACTTTCCCATACTCCAGCTCCTGTACTCACCATTCAACTTTCTTTTTCTACAAGTTTGACAATTTAGTTACTTCTCATAATTGGAAATTGATAGTATTTGTCCTTGTGGGACAGGCTTACCTCAGTTAGCATGATATCCTCAACATTCATCCATTTTGTTGCACATGGCAGAACTTCCTTCTCTTTTAAGGCTGAATAATATTCTGATATATATATATATATATATATATATATCACTTTTTTGTGATATATATATATATATCACTTTTTTGTGATATATATATATATCACTTTTTTGTTCACTCCCTTGTTGGTAAATAGTTGGGTATATCTGATTCTTGTCTGTTTTGAATCATGCTGCAATGAATGTGACAGTGCTAATATCTTTTGGGAATTATCATTTCAGTTCTTTGGGATAAACACACAGGATTGCTGCCAATGTATATGGTAGCTCTATTTTAAAAATGTGAGGAAGTTTCATACTGTTTTCCATAACAACTGCAAATTTTGCATTCCTACCAACTGTGTGCAAGGGTTCCAATTTCTTCATATTCTTGCAAACAAGTATTTAATTTTTTGTTGTTGTTTTTGATAGCAGCTATTCTAATAGCTGTGAGGTGAAAACTCATTATGTTTTAGATTTGCATTTCCCTGATTAGTGACATTAAGCATCTTTTCATAGATATGTTGGCTGTTTCTGTGTCTTCTCTCAAGAAATATATGTTCAATCTTTATTACTTTTAAAAACAGGTTATTAGGTTTTATTATGATTGTTGTTGTTGTCATTATTGAGTTGTAGGAGTTCATCATATATTTTGGGAATTAATTTCTTATTAGATACGTAGTTTACAGATATTTTCTTCCATTTCATAGGCTACTTTTCAGTATACTAACTCTTTTGCTGTGCAAAAGCTGTTTAGTTTCAGTTACACTTGTCTACTTTGACTTTTGTTGCCTTTGCTTTTGATATAACATAATAAAATCATTGCCAAGAACAATGTCTTAAATGCCTTCTCTTATGTTTTCTACTGGAGATCTTACAGTTTCAGGTCTGTGTTTTGGGTTGATATTGTGTTTGGTTTAAGAGAAAGAAATAGTTTCTTTTTTTTTTCTCAGATCATTTGTTAAAGAGACTGTTTGTTTCCCATAGTGTATTCTTGGCCTGCTGTTGAGGATCAGTTGCTATATAATCTGGAATTATTTCTGAGCTACCTATTTGATCCTTTGGCCTACATATCTTTATGCCAATACCACACTGTTTTAATTACTGTACCTTTATGTTATACTCTCAATTTGGGGAATGTGATGCCATAAGGTTTCTTCTTTTTTAAATTGCTTTGGCTATTTGGAGTTGACCCTTTGTCCTACCATATGAATTCTATAATTGATTTTTCTATTTTCATTGGGATTTTGAGTTGAATCTGGGATTGCATTGAATCTGTAAATCTCTTTAGGTAGTTCAGATATTTTTAAAATGTTAAGATTTCCAAATCATAAACATGGAATGTCTTTCCATTTTATTGTGTCTTTGATTTCTTTTTCATCAGTGTTTTATAGTTTTCAGTGTAAATATCTTTCATTATGTTAGTAAAAGTTGTTTCTAAATATATTATTCTTTTTGATGCTATGGTAAATGGGATTGTTTTCCACATTTTCATTTCATGGAGTTGAATCATTGATGTATGGGAAAGCAACTGCTTTTTGCATGTTGATATTGTATCCTGCAACTTTACTGAATTTATCAGTTTTAACAGTGTGTGTGTAGTCTTTAGAGTATGTTATAGATAATGTCATGTGGTATGCAAAGAGACATTTATTTTTTCCATTATTATACTTTTTACTCTCTCTATAGTAGAACTTTTAGTATTATGTGGAATAGAAGTAATAAGAGTAGACATTCTTGTCTGGTTCTTGATTTTAGCATGAAATCTTTCAATTTGTAATCATTGAGTATGACTTTAGCTATGGAATTTTTATGTATGGCCTTTATTATACTGAGGTAATTTCATACTATTATACTGAGGTAATTTCATTCTATTCCTAATTTGTTAAACATTTTTTATCATAAAAGAATGTTAAATTTTACTAGATGCCCTTTGTGTATCCATATGATTAGATAATTTTTATCTGATTCTTACTGGTGTGGGCAATGTGTACATTAATTGATTTGGTATAAACTCTCCTAGACTCTCAGGGATAAATGCCACTTGGCCATGGTATATGACTTACTTAGAAAGTCTTAGTGTTTTGGAAGATTTTGATAATGATTGTCTTTAATTTTTCTATAAATGTTTGCTAGAATTTGCCAGCAAAACCATCTCTTCCTGGGTTTTTCTTTGTTGGAGATTTTTTAAAATATTTTTTTTAGGTGTAGTTGGGTACAATACCTTTATTTTTTATTTTATTTATTTTCTTTATTCATTTTTTTCTTTTTTATTGGTTGTTCAAAACATTACAAAGCTCTTGACATATCATATTTCATATTTTATTTGTTTATTTTTATGTGGAGCTGAAGATCGAACCCAATTAGTTATAGGTTTGTTTAGGTTTTCTCCTTCTTCATGATTCAGTCTTAGTATGTTGTATTTTGCCTAGAATTTTACCTATTTCTTCTAGATTAGTTAGTTCATACGTAAAGTTTCTCTTATAATCCTGTGTATTTCTTTGACATTAGTTGTAATGTTTCTTCTTCCAATTCTGAGTTTATGAGTCTTCTCTTTTTTTACTTTGTTGTTCTAGTTAAGAGTTTGTCAATTTTGTTTATATTTTCTAAAAGCTAACTTCAGCCTCTGTTGTTTTTTTTTTCTATTCTTTATTTTATTTTTTTTCTGCAAGTCTATTATTTTCTACTTTCTGATACCTTTAGGTTTACTTATTTTTTTTCTTTTTTCAGTTCTTTAAGTGTACTGTTGCACTATATATTTGAGATCTTTATTCTTTTTAATGTAGGCATTTACCACTATCAACTTCTTTTTAAGTGCTGCTTTATTTATTTATCTTTGCTTTCCATGTGTTCATGTATTGTGTTTCTGTTTATCTGAAGAAGGTGTTTCTAATTTTCATTTTCATTTATTCTTTGATACCTTGTTTGTTCAAAAATATTTTCTTTAGTTTTCACACATTTGTGAATTTTCCAGTTTCCACTTAGCTATTGATTTCTAATTTCATTCCATTGCAGATGGGAAAAACACTTATGTTATCACTCTTCTTAATTTGGTTAATATGACTTTTTCTTTGTAAATAATGGAGTTTTACTCAGCTATAAAGAGAACTGAATTATGGCATTCACAGGAAAATGGATAGAAGTAGAAAACCGCATGCTAAGTAAAATAAGCCAGACTCAAAGTAAAGGGTGGTATGTTTTCTTTCATAATCAGAAACTAGAGAGGAAAAAAAAGAAAACAAAAGGAACATTGTGAAAATAGGACTAAGACGAACAGAGTAGAGGGAGAGCACCAGCGGGGAGAGAGAAAGGGAGGGAGAGAAGAAGCACAGGAGAATGAAATAGACCAATGTATGATATGAACATATGAATATATCAAAATAAATCTCATTATTTTGCTTAATTAGAATACACCAATAAAATTTTTTTAAAAAATTATTTTTGGACCCTACATTTGATCTATCCTGTGGAATGTTTCATGTGTGCTTGAGAACAATGTATATTCTGTTATTAGATAAACTGCTATGCATTTGTTATGTATATTTATTCCATATGTGGATTAAGTTCACATTTTTGTTGATTTTCTGACTAGTTGTTTTATCAGTTATTAAAAGTGCAATATTGAACTCCCCTACTATTATGGTATTGCTATTATTCTCTTCTGTTCTATCAACATTTTCCTTGTGTATTTAGGTGCCTCTGTGTTGGATACCTATATATGTATTATTATTATTACACCTGGCATTTTGCCCCATTTTTCTCTGTCTCTTATGACAGTTTTTTAATTTAAAATCTATTTGATTTAATATAAATATAGTTCGCCCTGCTCTAGTTTAGTTACGATTTGCATGGAATAAGTCTCTCTAATTCATCACTTTCAACCTATGTGTGTGTTAAATTTAAAATAGACCCCTTGTAGAGAAGTATGGTTCAATATTTTAAAAAATCCATTCATCTGTTCTGTATCTTTTGACTGAGAAATTACAGCCATATATATAGATTTAATCATCAATGGGTGGGATGTGCTATTATCTTGGTAAATTGTGTTGTCTTATTTCTTTATTCTTATTTTCTTCTCTTGCTCTGTGTGTGTGTGTGTGTGTGTGTGTGTGTGTTGTGTGTCTGTGTAAATGAGAGGGGGGATTGTATTCATGTGCTTTTGTTCTTTTTTTGTAACTTCTAAAGGAATTTTCTTTTTGATCATTAAAGGGGCTTAGAAAAACATTTTAAGTATTAAATATTTTATAGTCTATGTAAAGCTGATGATGATGTTAATAACATAAATGATTCCACAGTTTATTTTTTTCCTCTCACTTTGTCAGTGATATCATTAGTTTATCTTATATTTAATTGGCTATTTTTGATACTTAAGTTTTATATTAAAGCTAAAATTATTTACTCACTCATATTATAGTAATACAGTATTGTGTATTAGTCTATATATTTCACTTTACCAACAAGTTTTACACTTTATTATGCTGTCATGTGATTGTTTCAGATTGTCTGTTTTAGGACTTCAGCCTCTATAATAGTATGAGTCAATTCCCTGAGATAATTCCCTTTCATATATCTATATGATCTATATCTCTCTGTAAAAGTATATATCCTATTGATTCTGTCTCTCTGGACAATCTTTATGAATGTATATGTTAGGTTATATTTCCTGGATTTTTTTTTTTTTTAATTTGGGATTCCTGGATCTGGATGTCCAGTTGAAGAAATTTTATGGTGTTTTCTTAGAATAAGCTTTCTGGTTCTTTCTTTTCCTTTTGGAACATCCACAATGCATATGTGTCTACTTGATGTTGCCTGTAGGAAAGAAAAAAACAAAGTGTTTTACCTACTGTACTTTGCATTGACTACTATACATCTGACAACAGATATGTGAGTGTGTGTGTGTGTGTGTGTGTGTGCGCACGCGCGCACACACGCGCAAACGTGCATGTGTGTGTGAGGGGGCAGCCTGGTTCTCCAGTAGGCACCAGCTACCTATATTGTAATTTAATTGTGACACTGTCTTTCTGGATATGATATCAAATTCTACAGCTTGAGGGTTCTAAGAGGAAGACACCCCCCTCCTAATTAGAGGGCATAGGGTTGTCACTGATATTTCTGATTAACAGCTGTATCTCAGGGTTTCATTGGTCCCCTTTTGGGATTCAATTAATTCCCTAAAAGCAGTTTATAATACTCAGAGAAGCACTTTCATTACACTTACCCAATTATTAAGAAGGAATATTGTTGGGAATACAAATGAAAGAGATGCATAGAGCGAGGCATGTGGAAAGTGGCAGGGAACTTCCGTGATATCCCCCGATATACTACCCTCTGAAAGACATAGTCAGCTAATCTGGAAACTTTCCCAACCTAGTTCTTTTATTTTTTTATGGAGATTTCATTACACAGGCATGATTGATTAAATCACTGGTCATTAGTCATCAATTCAAACTCAGCCTTTCTCCCCACACCTGAAGCTGTGTTGTGGTTGGTGCTAAAACCTGTAACCATAACTTTCTGAGAAACTGCTTATAACCTGAGGATATTCAGGGACTACCATCCAGCAGCCATGTCATTCCAAAGATTTTAGGCACTCTGCCAGAAAATGAGAATAAAGAAGAAACAATCTCTCTCTCTCTCTCTCTCTCTCTCTCTCTCGGTCTTCCCGGCTTCCTAACTGCATGGACTGACCTTATACAGGAGAATATCTTTACTAATCAATTTGTTCAGCTCTTTGTGGGTTTCTCAAACCTTCCTGCTAGTGAAAAACCACTGTCCTTTCATCTTACTGCCCCCAGATGTCTAGAATATTTCAGGTCCTGTCTGCCCTCCAAGATAGATAGGTCAGAAGATAATCCCTCCTATAGTTCTTGGAGAAGTTGGATCTTTCATCAACTTTTCCTTTCTTGGGGAGAATCAGGAAGCTGGTGTTTTTTCACTTGCTCCATTTATGTTGACTTGGGAAGATTTGTCTTGAGTCCTGTATGCTGGTTCACACAACCACTTCCTTTTCTAGAATCTTCAAGGGTTTAAGGATCTTAGACACTGTCCGTCTTCTGAGAAAGATGAGATAAAATCCATTCCTTGTGGTAATACCAGGAAAAGTTAGGATGTTAGGTGTGTGGTCCAGCTGTTTCCCTCTTCAGGGAGAAGCGGACAGCGGGGGTTTACTGCTTCCTTGCTCTGCACTGAGCTGTGGCAAGTGCTGCGTGCTAGTCAGACTTTCGCTGTTATTTATTTATTTTTCTGTGACCCTCAGGACACTAGTGTATTCTGAACCCCATCAATGTTCCCACAGAAGAGAGACAAAAGCCAGTACTTCAGATAGAAAGCCCGCCTTTTTTAGAGAAATTGGGACACCACATACATCATCCAGCTTCTTTGCTTCTCTGTGAGAAGCAATGAGCTGTGGATTCCCCCCGGATCACTTTGTACCAGGCTGCAGTGAGGAATGTGGCAGGAGGGTGTCTCTCCCTTTCTTACTGGTTACATGTAGCTGATTTCATACTTTCCTTGGGTGCAGAAGACTCCAAACTAGTTTTAGACTTTCCACAAAAGACACTGATCCTTGTATTGCTGTTGAATCTGTGACGATGGAGGGAAGGGAGATCTGGAGATTGCTGCTGTGTGGATATGTGGGTGTCACTGCTAGTCAAGCTTTGCAATATGTCAAATGCACTTCCTCATCATGACTAGTCTACCTGTTCCAATCTGGCTTCTACCTCTTTCTTAACCAAAAAAAAAATAGTACTCTTGTTAAATCTCATGGGGAGTTTTTATTCCTCATCTTAATCTCCAATGGTCACCTGGCCATTTTAACTAACCATTCCATGATCTATTATTTTTCCTTGAGTTTTTTTGATACCTCACACTTCTGGATTTGCCTCTTCTGGGGAGGTCTCTCAGTTTATCAGTTGTTGACTTATCTTCCCTTATTTGCTCACATTTCATTTGAGGATTTTCCTAGTGTTAGACATAATTAGTTTCTAGAACTCCTCAGCTAAATCCAATGTATAGCCAGGATTGAGAATCACTAGACAAGTTCTTTTAAAACCAAGGTTTTAAATATTGTTTTCATTTAGAATAATGACTATGTTTTTGATTCTCAAATGTATAACTAGATGATCATGTGCAGGGCATAAAGTAAATACTCAAAATTTTTAAAGTGAAGAATGCCTAAAGTAAAAGAGAAATTTATCATTCTGGTGGCCTAATGGATTAAAGTTTTCTGTGTTTTTAAGGAAGCTTAGATTATTAGTCTATTTTCTGATGCTATAACAAACTATCTAGGGCGAGGTACTTTATTTTAAAAAGAGGTTTAGTTAGTTCAAGTTTTAGAGGTGAGAAGTCCGACTCACCACATTCAGCAAGACCAGCATTCTCTTCTTAGGATAATACCCCTACGATCTAATTGTTTTCCCCTAAGCCCTATCTTTTAAAGTTCTACTTTGCCATGCTGGAAAACAAGTTTCCAGTCTTTGGGGATCATTCAGATCATAATCCAACCACAGGACTTAGTGTTTTGATGTTGTTTGTTGACTTCTTTCATTGGTAGACTCTGAGATGAAGATTTGCATGAAAGGGATTGCTTTGGGGAACAACAGCTCTTCATTATAAGCAAAGTGGTTAAAACACAGAAACAGTGTAGGTTTATCTGAGTCAGTGGTCCATGCCACATGGAGCTTTGAATCTGAAATAGTCCTTCAGAGTTGTCTCAGTTCATAGAAAGGGATGCAGCCATTTGCATCTCCATTTCAAACATTGGATACAGGCTGCCACAAGGCAAGACAAGTTACATCAGGCCTAGGGTTGTAACTGATATTTCTGATCAACAACTGTATCTCAGGGTTTCCGTGGTCCATTCCTTCTGGAAGGCTATTCCAGAAGAGATTTAGTTCCAAACCTTGAGCAGCGAACATTCCTGGGAGAAGCCTCACTTGATTGAGTAACACTGTATTCACTCTTGGTAGAATCAGATTATCAACTGAAGAGGATTTTAGAGACTATCTAATTTGAACCGTTAATTTCAAGGTAAGTGTACTGAAGCTCACAGTGATCTGCTTAGCATCATATGGAATGGAGCTGCACCACTAGTCTCTTGAATCTTGGGAAATGCTTTTCAGTTACACTAACACTTAACTTGGATGTGTGTGTGTGTGTGTGGGGGGGATTATCTTATAAACATTTTTCTTGGGCCAAGAAGGAAATATTTTATATTTGTACTGTATGTAGGAAATTAAGGAAAAAAGATTCCATTACAGTAGAATTAGAAGTTTTACTGTACATTTGTATTTGCTGAGCCAGATTAAACCCTGTTATGCAAATGGGAAGTTACTACACAATAATGTATTCTGTTTGGGTTGAGGTTTAAATATGATTCCTTATGTCATGAGGTTTGTATCTCAGGAGGAAATCGATTAGAATAAGTGAGAATGTATAATATTTTACATTATTTGAGAAACATACCATGTATATAGGAGATACTTCTGTCATGTTTTTCAGAGAGTGAGTCATCTCACATGTGATATGAAGTTAAAAGTGACCACGGTTAGCCTTCAATGGTCTTTGGAAATTGCTGGTTCAAAATCCAGCATCTCTCCAAATAAATGTTTCTACTTAATGAAAAATACTTTTCTTTGAGCCATGAATGATGTAATGGCATAATTGGAGATATAAAAGATTTGATAATGTTTCCACAGTCTATGACAGTTCCTTCAGTCCAAATGGGGGATAAATAAAATGAACACTGAGGAAAACTGATCTTAATCAAGATTCTTGGCCCATAAGAACCCAACAGACTTTGTCACCCACATACACATACCATAACACATTTTTTTAAAAAATAAATTTAGACTAAACTAATGGTATAAAAGGTATCACTTACTGTCTGTATTCATGACCTTCATAGCTTAACCCATGAAAATGAATGGAAAATAAATATGAAAGCTGTCAAAAGAGATGGCATGTTATGGGATAGATAGGAAAATACAAAGCAAGTAAAATACTCTATAATAAGCTCACAATGATCTATATTCATAAATAATTACTGATGTTTATGAAGTGTTAAATTCTTTGAATGTCTATCTGGTTATCGCTCTACCTACCTGTATGTCTAAAAATTGTTCTGTGTAGATGAAAATGTCATGCTGAACTTTTAATAAGTTGATATGTACAGACCTGTGACAGGTTTTTTTTTCATAAGCCTCAGCTATACATGTTATCAAGACGTGACTCCTATATGATCACTTGTTTCCAGGTAAGACTGTGGATTTTGAAATAAGAAAGTGCCATCCAGTTTCTTTTTTGCCCTTTCTAGCCGTGAGGAGTACTGGTCAGGGATTTTATAGACTATTCCTAAATTTCCATTAGCCTGCCATTTTTCTCATGATTAAACGGTCATATGCTTTGGGGAGGAAGACCAGAATGGGTTAAAATGCCATTCTCATCACATCTTATAAAGGGTACGTCTTATTAACATGATGTCACTGTTGAGGGTATTCTTGGTCATCTGCTCAGAAAGTGATTGTCAAGTTCCTCTACTGTAAAGTTACTCTCCTGTCTCCTTTTACATCCCAAACCATTTGGTAGGAATGCACAGCACTACAGTGAGGTGTTCTGTTCCACTAATTTGAAAGCAGAGGTTCTATGCCAGTTATTGGAATTCAGCCTGGGAGATATGCTGTTTTTTCCCCATTTATTTATTTATTTACTCATCTATTTTTACCAGTTTGGACTCATATATTTGTTTTTATACTTTGTATTATAATCCAGCACTATTTTATTTTGTCATCAAAATCATTCTGACTTTGACCACTGAGTATCCTGTCAGTTGACCTTTGTGTCCCACTTGGACATCTTACCATCATTGTGAGAGGTCACTGTAAAATACCTCTCCCCTCCTTTCCTGTTTAAAATATTCTCTTCTCCCCTACTTTATAGGGTATCAGCTTTTAAAAAACAGTGAATAATAAAGTCATTGTTGCCACTATTTGCAGTTGTATTTTTTTTCTTTGGTATGATTTCTTTGTGAGTTCTTTTAGTTTGGTATTCAGAAAGGCATCTACCATGTAAAGGCTCACCCAACAAAGATCCTTTGTGTTTTTTTTTTTTTTTTTATGTCTTCTGGTGTCTGGGAAGAACAATTAGCATTTACCAAAGACTCCCACAGAGTTAGCATCTCTTCTATGTGAGGATGAATGATTATATTTGTTTCTTTGAGGAACTGTGTCTTAAATTAGTCCACAGATATAGGACTCCCTCAGAATTGCAAACCTCGTGTACATTTTTTTCAGGGAAACATGGGTTTCATTGGATTCTCAGATGTGACTGTCACCTAACAAAGAGGTAAAAAATCATTTCCTTAGAACAGAAATAAAATACTACTACCTATACACTTTGCATACCTTGTTCTTCCCTTATGTCTGTGGCTTTATGATTACTTTCACTTATGTCCAGAGGAGGCCCCACCCTAGTTTACTTACAGTGCCATATAACACACTGCATTCAGGTCTGAGAATTCCTGTGACCATAGTTGGTGCATTTATAACTCTGAAAAAAAAATAAATCAATCCCTTTAGACTTAAACTTTTAGAGAGAGAAGATTAAGACAATATGCTCATACACACTTGTTTTGAAATAGTCACTAAAGGGTCATGCAAAAATAAGAATATTCTAGAGTGAAGGAAAATTCAGCCTTCCCCCTTTACAAAGAAATTTCTGGATTTTGCCCTCAGTGCTGGAAAACATTATATCATGCAGCTATACAGCCTGACACATTCCTTGCATAACTTTGCATATTAGTAATGACATTGGTTGAAGTTTAGGCAAGTGAACAAAAGCGGACTGGTTGTAAAAAGGCTTTTGATATGAAACATTATTTTCTCTAGTCATTTGATCACTTTGTCTTAGTAGAGTAAGTTATTTTCTTAAATTAGTATCATATTCTCAAGAAATAAATCCTTCTTTGTGATATATTAGAATTGTTACATTTCTTGAAATCAAACATAATAATGTAGTCAAATGGATAAAGCATTGGACTGAGATTCAGAATAAGAAGATGCTAATAATGGACCAGGCATTAAGTGTGTGACCTAATCAAAGTCATTTAACTCTTCTCCTTCCTGCTCATTTTGCCTAGATGATATCACTTTCGAAATTGTAAGGCATTTATATATAGTAATTTGCAGGCATAGCTGTGTCCATCTAATGCTTAAACATTTTCAACGGTAGAGACGATTATGATTTTAATATTGGTAAACTAAAAGATGTGATTTCTATTTTTTTCCTTAGGTGGGAAAGAATCCAAAATTCATGCTTGTGAATATAAACTACATGGAATTCCATTTGACTTTTAAAGTCTCTGAATTTCTAATATGAAAGTTGATTAAATATTTATGTCAGGTTACCTGCAGCAGAGTCATGGAAATTCAAATCGACGCAAATAAAGAATAGAAGTGAAGGGGCTGTGTGATATTTGATAAAAACTCTTGTTTTTTTTTTTTTGTTTAATTTTCTGTGGATTTTGTCAACTGGGGCATAGTTTTGTTGTTAACAAACACACATTTGTTTTTAACCACAGGGAGAAATAAAATTTGGAAGTGACTAGTATAACATTGAGCATTTGAATAGGCCAATCCATATTCTCAGTACCAATGATTAAAAAAAATGATTATACTAATTTTTTTAGTATACTAATGTAATTTATTCCAGAGGAAAAAAAGCTGTAAACTATTTCTAAATAGTTTATTATTGGCATTCTATTGTATATAGATGTATTCATTTTTCCATTTGATGAGCAGAATGCTTTGTTTTCAACTGTTTTTTTTTTCCTTTTTTAAGGTTTGAACTTTTATCTTTTTTTTATTGTTGGTAGTTCAAAACATTACACAGTTCTTAATATATCATATTTCACAGTTTGATTCAAGTGGGTTATGAACTCCCATTTTTACCCTGTATACAGATTGCTGTATAGACTAATTGTTTTAGTCAGCTTTCTTTGCTGCTGTGAATAAAAGACCTGACCAGGAAAACTGTAGAGGAGGAAAGGTTTATTTAGGGGCACATGGTTTCAGAGGTCTTAGTCCTTGGAGGGCCAGCTTCATTTCTTCAGGCTTGAAATGAGGCTGAACGTCATGGTGAAAGAATGTGACACAGAGAAGCAGCTCCTAGGATGATCAGAACACAGAGAAAGAGAGAGAAGCCACTGAACAGATACAGATATATTCCCAAAGCAACACCCCAATTCTCTCCTCCTCTAGCCATACCCTACCACTTCAATTACCACTTAGTTAATCCCTATCAGGGAATTAAATCATTGATTGGGTTAAGACTTTTACAACCCAATTATTTTTCCTCTGAACCTTCTTGCATTGTCTCACATGTGAGCTTTTGGGGGACACCTCACATCCAAACCATAATACTAATAGAACCCAAAGCACATACATGAACCCTAAGTAAATATCTCTCTGGATGACATCAAATAAAAATTACTGGAGGCCTTTTCTTCAGACCCAACTTCTGCATTAGCCTCCAACAAAATGGGTAACAATCAGAATGGAGCCACTCACAATGAAGTCCCACATTGCCAAACTAACTGGGATAGGAAACTGGGGATACAAAAAAGATATACTGATTCTTAAAGGAAGTTCCCAGGAGCCACTAAAATGCAGGAGACATCCGTGAACCACTGAAATGCAAGAAAGTGCTCATAAACAGTACAACTTCTGATCAACACAGTTTATGACCTTGGCCTGCACCCTTGACCCCATATTCTTGTCTGCAAAAGTAACAAAAGGGCAATGGACAAGGGAGGGGGGACTGGCACGAAATTGCTTAACCCCTCCTCAGTTTAACCTCTAGTCCAGCCACTAGCCAACCCTTCCTCTAAAAAACCCCAAACCAACAGATTGTGGGTTTTTTGTTTTTTGTTTTTTGGTTTTTGGTTTTTTTTTTTTTTTTTTTTTTTTGAGGCGCTGTGTTGGGGATGGGTACCCAGTATTGAACCCAGGGTTGCTTAATCACTGAGCCAAGTCCCCAGCTAAATTGCCAAGGCTAGCTCTGGACTCATGATCCTCCAGCCTCAATCTCCCAAGCCACTTGGGCGATAGGCATGTGACACCAACCTGGCAAGGTTTGCTGCTTCTTATTAGGATAGCACGTGTTCTCCTTTGCGTGTGCTTTCACATTCCTAAGTGAACCTCTGTCTAGGTCTGATTGGCACATGCTCAATTTCTTTGCTTTTACTTATGCCAAGAACCCTGCTGGTCCTGAGTCCAATTCCCCTTCTTTCTGGGAACCCCTGGGATCCTTCTTTAGAGACACCTCTTCTGTGACAAAACTAGAGGTTTATTTTCCTTCCCAAGAAATTAGTATTAGAGATTACTGTCAATTTCCTAAACAGGTCGATTTCAGTTGCCATAATAATAAATGCCTTTTGCCTTAATCCTTATACAAAAAAGGTCATTTGAAGTAATCTGCTGTTAATCAATTGTTTTTCTATTACTCTGTCCCTTTGTCCCCATGTAGAGAAAAGTAACTCTGAAATGAACAATTTACCTTGTTTATTTATTTATTTATTTATTTATTCCACTTTCTTCCTATCTACCCAAGAAAATCGTCTCTGACGGATTCTTTGGAATATTTATGTTATTATTTTATTTTGCAATGGAGTGTTGTCTGATTCTATACTTGAAAATAAAATCAATCAAGATGTTAAAACTCAATTGCTATAATTTTGTCCTTTGACAAATGTTAATAAGAAGATAGATTTAATTTCATTTCCTTTAGGTCAGCATTACTTGGAATGAGAATCCTAATTAAGAATAGCCAATATTTATTCTCTCTCACTCTATCTGTGCGTGTGTGTGTGTGTGTGTGTGTGTGTGTGTGTGTGTGTGTATCTGTGTACTGTTTTGCTTTTGCTTTTGATGATGCTTGGGGAACCCAAGATCTCATGTATGCTGGGCAAAGTATTCTATCACTGAATGACAGCCACAGTCTTATTCTACCATCTTAGAAAAATCCCTTAATCTTTCCGTGTCTCAGTTTCTTCATATACTATGTACTCTTTCATTGTATTTACTTACCTCCTGCTCTCTCCTCTACCAATCTGGCTTCTTTCTTTCTCTCCATGATGCTGAAATTTACTGGGAAAAGTTGGAAGATGTAAATTACTTGAACCAATGTGTATTTAATACTAAGCAAAAACTATGGAGAACCATAAAAGTATGGAAGTCACCTGTTCCTCAATAACCATACTGTTTGCATTGTAGTTAGTACTTTACACAGATATGAAAAAAGTTACAAAATAATTGCAAAGGGTATATGTATTAGTTTGTGTTCATTGGTATAAGGTGGCATGATTGAGGAAAAATTTTAGAAAAATGATGTTTTAAAACAATGTTAAGGACACATTGGAGACAGTTTTGGTGGTATGTGCTTATAATCCCAGCGACTTGGAAAGCTGAGGCAAGAGGATAGCAAGTTCAAAGTCAGCCTCAACAACTTAGAGAGGCCTAGGCAACTTAGTGAGACTTTGTCTCAAAATAAAAATACATAAAATGGGCTGGGGAATTTTAGCCATCCTGGTTTAATCCCTGCTATAAATAAATAAATAAATAAATAAATAGATAGATAAATAAATAAATAAATAAACAAACAAACATTGTGTTTAGAGCAGCATGATGGAAAGTATAAATTTTAACATTCAGGGAACAGGGATCAATTCTGTACCAATGCATGGAGGAAAGATGAAATTTGCTGCTGAATTAGAGGGCTGGTATTTGAATTTGATATAGCTTACAGGTAGAAAAAAATTAGGCTAGGAAGTTGTACTCTACAAAAATTGATGTTAATTTTTTATGTTGTTTTTTTCATTGCTTTGAAGACATATAAAGGATTTTATATGAGGAGGCACAATAGCAGGCTGATTGATCCAATACAAGTGCATTTCATAATCAATTCTGTTTCCTCATTTGAATGAGAAAACTTCAAAATGTGATAGGTTCAAGCACCAGTTTGCATCCAGTATCAAATTTCACCACATACTCTCCTTCTCTGTAGAGCTTCCCATCTTTTAAAGGAATCACAATGGGCTGTAAAGAGGTTACAGTTTCACCTGCAATGAAATAGAAAATGTCATTACCAAGGCTGAAATCCCTGAAACTGTGATGTGGAAGCTGATAAGGAATAGGAAGCAATTTCAGAAAATCTACATAAGCTCCTGAACCTTTGGGATTTTAACTAATTTATTTTCATTTTTGATTTAATGTTTTACACTCTGATTTATATTTGAAAGAGTTGTGTGTATCAATTCATAGTCATTTTAGATTTTTAAATAAACTTTGTGCTGTCATATTTTGCCTCGTATCCAAAAATTGTATGATAATTAAGTCAGAATCAAATTTCCTGATAGGAAAGAGTTGATTTCAGTACAAAGCCAAACCTGTTGCATCAAAGTTTGCTTCATACAAATTAACATGATTTATGAAATTAAGCCTTTTTGCCTTATAAATATATATAGGCAATGCTAGATACTCCAAGAATAGTGTTAATTTTCCTTGTGATTGTCATGAGCTTTTTAAATTTTGTTTTGTTTTTTTGGGGGTGAAATTGATTATACGACAAAACATTTTGGTGGTTAAACAAACCAAACCAAAAACAAAACCAAAAAAAATTCCCTTTTATTTAAGTTCTCTGAAGCAACCACCTATTTAGTCATGACTCATTATTCAAAGAGTTAAAATAGCAAAAGTTAAAATAGGAAAACATGGCAGGTTTTTTTTCTTTTTAATAAAGAGCTAATGATAATACATTCAGTAAATGAATAGCTAGTTATGTCCTATAGCTCTGTAGAGCATTTTCCTCCCATGGCCTAACTATCCCCCCATATATATAAACACGTGTGTGTGTGTGTGTGTGTGTGTGTGTACTTTTTATTTTTTTATTTTTTAAATTTTTTTGGTGGAGAGGAGGCACCAGGGATTTAACCCAGGGTTGCTAAAACACTGAGCCACATCCCTACCCCTTTTTATTTTGTCTTTTGAGACAGGGCCTTGCTAAGTTGCTGAGGCTAGCTTTGAACTTGTGATCCTCTTGTCTCAGCTGGCCGAGCTACTGGGATTATAGGTGTTTGACACCATGCCTGGCTTAGATTACTACATTTAACTCAGTAATCAGAATATTCACTGGGTCTTGAGAAATATCACTCTATAAATGTTGGCATGATCGTTTTATAAATTCTTAGGCTACATCTCTAGCTATAATATCTCATAAAATGACCATACTCCTTTGCTTAAGCAGAAAGTTAATAATATGTGTTGTTCAAAACTGTTCTTGGCTCTTTTTGACTTAATGGGTTGACTCCTTTTGGGCTTTCCCAGATTTTGATTGTGGGTTGTTGTTCCAGGATAAGTAAGGATATCTGCTTATTAGAAGTGACTTGGAGTTTTTAGGCCAGTGTTTTGAGCATTTAGTAAAGTCAGTGCTAAAATACTTTGTTGTTATTTTTATTTTAAATACAGATATCTCTTGGGCTTCTTAAAATATTTGCTACTGCTCAGTTACTTGTATTTGGAAAAGCCCTGTCATAGCTGTGGATTTGTCTCAAAAAAGTCAAATCTTTTATCCCATTGAAAACAACCCATTTATGTTACTTGTTGTTTTTTACTCATAAAATTTTCTTTTCTTTCTCTTATAGTCAGCAATCAGCAGAGGACCTTGCAAGGGTACCTGCCAATTCCACTAGCAATATCTTGAACAGACTATTGGTCAGTTATGATCCTAGGATAAGACCAAATTTCAAAGGTTTGTTGCCGGCCTGCCTCTAAAAAGAACCTCTTCATTCTTTATAAGTTTAAAAATACATTTTTGTGATATACAAAACAATATGAATTCAAATTGACATATAACTGTACTGTTATATGCTTTTAAGTTCAGAGCAATTTAATGCCTGGCATAGTCAATAATAAGCAATTTTAAGAGTTTAATATGGTTTTTAGTTTAAGAAAATAAAAAATGATGTACCGTGAATAGGCTAACTCATATAATGGATTTTTTAAGTAATAATGGATTTTCTAAGATTTTCTGTGTATTCTTAACTTTAGTGGTTAAAAAATTTTAATTTGCATTCAGCTCTGGATTTCATTTACAGACACAAAACTTATAATTTGTAGAACAATCATTTATCCACTTAGAGAAAAAGAGCAGTTCTGATATTTACTTAAGTTCTCTTTTACTTTTGTTAGTGTTTCACATTGATTAAAAAAAAAATCTCTTTTTGCTGAAAAAAAAATGGCCATATGGTTTTTAAAACATGTTAACTTTATGAATAAAAGTGACTACACGTTCTACAACAGAGATTATTTTTATTCCAACAGAATATTATCATTTATTACACATTTTAGGAACAAAAACTCTACTTCAATAAGTAAAAGTCATGAGTAGATTGTATATTTGTATACTCACCCCAACATTTTTCTTTAATCCTCTTGATGAATTAGGGAAAACTATGTGGAAAAAAAATTTCCTCTGGAAAACTATAATTCTTATTGTTGGTTAAGGACAGGTATTAATGTAGATCAGATTAACATTATAAGGCTTGATATTTTTTTTCTCCTTTGCAGAAAAATGGTCTGCAGCTGCTTCTAGTCAAGTGAAGTTATACAACTATGTTGTAAAAACAGGGGGTTTTGTTCATTACCAGAACCTACTCAGTTACTTTCAACAACAGCCATGGTCTGGGTTGTCACATGTCCACCATATATTGATTCCCCACCTGGTTTTCATCAGGCAGTGGTTATGTGGCTAAAAGGCTAAATTCACATTTTCTCTTTGATAGCCCAACCAGCAGTCACAATGATTTGAAAAAAAAAAAATAGAGAAAGAGTTGCAACATTATACCTTAGTTCTCACTCCATGAACTTTCAAATTATTTTCAAACAGGTCAGTCAGAAATCTTTAAAATGGTTCTGTTACACATCTTATTAACTTTGCATTTTCATGAATTAGAAATTAAACTATAGTCATTACAGGTAAAAGTTATTGAATAGTATTATGCCATTTGATTTAAAAATATGGAATAATTAGAAAAAAATGAAAAATGAACTCTTTTAAAAATGATTTTTTTAAAAGATTAATTTACATTTTCATAGAGCTAAACGCAGTAGTCCAATTGAAGCATTTTTAAAAAGTTAAACATATTTTCTAGAGTTTTGAAAATTAGGAGAAATATTTCTGAATATCAAACATTATAAAACACAGCTCATTTTTATTTGTATTATGATCCCTACTTAGAAAAATATTTTAATATAAGTTGTGAACATGTTATAGTAAGACCATAGATTTTGCATCTCAGTGTGGATGAAAAAATACCATATCAGGAAGATTCTGATCAAGTTTTTTTTAATAAATACTAAATATATTCTTAATTTTTATTCATAGGCATTCCTGTTGATGTGGTAGTGAACATTTTTATTAACAGTTTTGGATCCATTCAAGAGACAACAATGGTAAGATGACAGTTTAATATCTTTGTCAAAATTTTAGAGTAAGTACAATTATTTTAGAGTAAGTACAATTAATTTTAGTGTAATTACAATTATAACTGAAAAATAAGGAGTCTCTGTAAGGAAAATATGTGTTCTTTCTCTTAGTATAAATATCTGAATTCCCAGGTTTTGTTAAGCTAATGACTATATACTTGTACAATTCAAATTTAACCTTAGTGTTGCACTGAAACTTAAAGTTTTGTGAAAATTCATGTATTCTTCTTGAAAAGCTATGACTTGCTATCATTTGGGAAAAGGATTTATGTAATAAAAACTCTTGAGTAACAGTTTTTTTTCTAATATGTTTATATGTGTGAGCCTCCAAAAACGCTTTACATATTCACAGTTTTTTCTTGCAGTTTCCTGGAGGAGAAACTTTGTTTACTCTGATATGCTAATTTAGTGATGTGTGGAACAGGGAACTGTGAGAAGCAAAGAGGAAAATTAATTTTCATAAAATAGGTACCAGAACTCTCTGAAAAGATAGAGAACCAAGGCAAAAAGGCAATGGAAAGACAGCTGAAGGGTGGGAAATAGTGACTAGGCTACCTCCTCTCTTGGAGAAAATGGAGAAGAAAGTTTTGGGAGAATGCCCTTTGCCCATGATGATTTAGATTTTAGGGACAAAGACCTCTATGTTTCCTGAATGTTGTGTAATATAATTACCTCTAAGTTCTTAAAAGATATTCTAAGTATTGTCTACTTGCCATTCAAGGTTTTAGAACATTAGATCTATTCCCTTTTTGACAAAATGATGTGCAGGTAGGATACTTGAGGTGAAAGAAGGAAGACCCAAAGGTTTTTTTGTTTGATCATTTGAGATACTTAGATTTTGTACATTAAGTAGTCATACCAATTTGGATAGTAAGGCCAGTAAAAAATGGTTAGAGTACAGTATAATCTTTTCAGGAGTATTGTGAACTAGAGAAAGAATGATTTAAAATATTTACTTCTTTAGTCCTAGTAGAAGCATAGTGATTATATGTTGTATTTAACTTATGATACTCATCAGTATATCTAATTGTGATATGAATGTTATTTTTAATTTTTATTTTGTAGGAGCACATATATAAGTCCCCAAAGAATTGCTATTCTTGGATAGTATGGAGATACATTTAGAGAATTATTTAAAAGAAGATTTTGGGATCAAATCCAAAGTTCACCTCCAGTGACTTTTATGTTCATTTAAATGATATAGATCTACATTATTGATCACTAGAAGACTTCTCTGAAATAAGATATAAATGCCATATATCATTGAGGAGACTAGGATAGCACTTGTTAATTGAAAACGTGCTTAGTCTGTATAAGCACATTTCTATGTGATAGTAAGAGATAACATTTCCTAAAGGCATAGTTTTAAGTACATCAGTACAGCTGTTTGATTTCCATGCTCCTCTCTGAACCCTGGACATCTTGCCTGCCACCACTTACACCAACCTCAAACACCACTACAGAGATGTTGTGTCCTCTTGGGAATATCCCCACTGTTTACCTTGGTTGCCTCTGGAATCATATCTAAGGTGTAACTAATGCCAGGATCATTTTTCTTGTTTAAATTTTTTCATATGAGTCAGAGCCCAGCATGTGTCATTAATGTATTTATACTTTTATAAATATGGAATACCTTCTAAGTATGAGGGACCTAAACTTCTCTAGGTCCCATGAGCAATTATGTGACTGTATTGAGTTGAATACACCTGGGAGAACAGAATATTAGAAAAGGAAGGACTTTTTACAGTTGAGGATTGTAATAAATATTTCATCATTTCTAAATAATCTTATTCTCCTGTACAGACCCAATATAGTAGCTTGCGGGAAAAAAAAAATTATTCCTGGGTTCAGATTCTCACCATGGGAGCTTTGCCCATATTATTTAATCTCATCTCCAGTGAGCTCTTATCTTCTAAGCAGATCCTATTATGGCTATTTTACTCATTTTGACCTATTTTTAATCCATCTCTTTCATCTCTAATTATTTTTTACTTAATTATGATACCTTATATACTGTAATATATATTTTTTGTATATATTCCTTTAATTCCCTAATGGACTATAAACCTCTTAAAGTTAAAAGTAATATATTCTACTTTTTATTTTCCATAAAATATAGAAGATGGTAGACTATAGGTAATGAACACATAAATAATTTCGTATATTAGCTAATATTGAATGAATAAATGAATGAATAATTTCTATTCTTGGCTTTTTTAAGTAAAAGGATTTGCAGAATAAATTTAAACACTAGATTAATTTTTAGCATTATTATAGAGTATTAATTTTTGAAATGTTGGAGGGAGGCCTTTCTCCAGAGGAGTTAAATTATTTATTTACTCTTTCTTTTGATCAGATAACCTGAATGAAAATCGGTCTGTTCTACACCTCATGTTGGCAGACATAGCCTAAATGTTAGAATCAGAACTATAGTCATCAAATAGACTTGAATATTTTGCTGTATCCTAATTATTATATTTTTTTGCTTTCAGTATGTTTACTTCATATACCTCTATAAAATTTCATAGACTTATCTTGTGAGGATGTCAGATTTTATAGATTTACTCCATAGATTTATTCAGCCTTGTGGCTTAATAGTTAGGAAAGGTACAAGTTGCAGGTATATAAATAGCATGAAAATGTCTTCTAAAGTAATAATGGATCTAGACAAAACTTGTTCTTCATGACTTGTTACAAACACTGATCAGAATCAACAGTGAAGACTCAAGAGAGCAGCTTAAAAGCACATTCATTCATGGGTAGAAATTATCATGAGAGGATAATTTAAAAACAAACAAATACGTACAAAATAGGTACAAAAACAAAAATGTATAAAAAATGTTCCTCAAAAAGAGGGATTAGATTTGTCTAAGAACAGGATATTTATTCATGGAAAAATAATGGTGGACAGTATGTGAGTTTCTATCAGATAGAACTGTGCTTGGGTCTGTTGTATATCTGCTGTGTTACACCTTAAACAAAGGGGAAACACTGCAAATTTAAAGCAATAGTATTTTGCCCGGCACAGTAACTATTCAGTGATAGTGACCCTATGCATTTGCAACGGTTACAATATTTCCCAAGAGAATCTAACCTTAAAGAAAGTGCTGAAGAAAATAAACCAAACTATTTATGGGTGTAACAGTAGTTTCCTTGTATACTTGTGGCTCTATTTCTTAATAGCCTCCTAGAAATCTTCCTTAAAAGGATCATCTGAAATAAAGAAAATCCTAACCTTTTGGAAATTTCAATATTTTCACAACATTTTCCTCTCCAGTCAGACTTTGTTACCACAACAAGCAGTTGCTTATTTGCTTATTCCAGAAAGCACAATGCAGAACACAGAGCCTGGGGGTAGATAGTACATTTAATTGCTACTAGTCAGGCAGCAGACAGAAATGGAACAATTTACAAAGGGAGAGGTTCAACTCCTTTCTCCAGTGTTTAAAATTGATTATCAAACAACAAAGCACTCAAGGTAATCAACATTGACATTGTGGTGAAGAAATCTTAGCCAATTACATTTGGAAAAATTCCTTCCCACTTACTTATTTTTGTTTTGAATGCCAAAAAATGCTGGCTAAACTAAAAGTAATTCACACAATTCACAAATTGTCCTTGTGTAGTGGAGGAAACACTACAGCCAAATTCATATTATTTATGTGCTTTCATATCTCTGTGGTTATAAGCTCCTTTAGACTGATTTTTTTGGGGGGGGGTACTAGGGATTGAATCCAGGGACACTTAATCACTGAGTCACATCCTGACCCCCCCATCCCTTTTGATTTTTGATTTTGACACATGGTCTCACTAAATTGCTTAGGGTCTTGCTAAATTATTGAAGTTGACTTTGAACTTGTAATCCTCCTGCCTCAGACCCTTGAGTCTCTGGGATTACCGGTGTGTGCAACCACGCCATCCTTCCGCCCGTTTTATGGTTTCATTCTGTAGCTTTATAGTTCCTATTTCTTATATCTGTGTGTTCATTCACATTCTACTATATAAAATTTTTGTAAAGTATCAGTATTAATACTATAAGTGACATTTACTGACATTAATAGTAGGATCACCCAAATTATCACGTAAGTGTTACCATCACAACTCAAAGTTACTAGAACAGTGACTTCTAATTTTATCAGCTTTTGTAGTGCTATTTGTGACAAATGAAGTAGGTGCATTCAAGACTCTGAGAAGAATGATTTGTTAGATTCTTGGTGGCATCTGCTCTATGCTTACAATATTTGTTGATTTTTCCATTCATTTCCTACACTGACTTGAGCCAGTGGGATTTTCATAAATGAAAATATGAACTATTGCACTCATGGGGAAAAATTGGGCATTATGGTTTATTGTAATAATCTATACACAGGCACTTTGTCTCATCAGAAATACATAAGAGCTCTTTCATAGAAATAAAAGGCTGTTTATGCAATCCATTTTCTTTCTTTAGTTTAGGCATGCTTTGTAATTATATTGAATTATTATTGCACTACAATTCATGATCCTGCCAGTCTTTCTGTGCCTTTTCGCTGCATGACTTTTTGTTTGTTTTAATAATAGACTTCAACTCATTTTGGGCAACACAGCTGTGCTTGTCAAGAAAAAAAAATCATATTTGAGATCAGCTTAAAGAGCTCATTTTAAGTTCTTTGCAATTGCTCATCTTTGTTGTTGCAAAACAGTGTTTCTTTGTGTATATATATTTAAAATCTTTTCCTTAAAACATGTCTTAGTTTAATATTCTTCATGTTTTGTTCCTTTTGCTATGAATTTTTAGCATGGTTTCATTTACTATATAATGATATTAGGCATATTTTCCCAGTTTTTAAAACATTTCTTCTAGTAAATTTTATTTTACATCTCAGATATAAAATCATAAAGCTTAAAATGACTTTATATTCATTTTTCTTCATATTATTCACCTTCAGGAATTATATCCTATGGTAGGCTGAATAATGGTCCTGCAAAGATATCCATATCCTAACCACCAGAACTTATGGCTATGGCGTTTTTCATAGTCAAAGAGACATGGCAGATGTGATTCAATTAACAGTTGTTGTGATGAAGGAATCATAAAGATGGAATGGTGTGAGGAGGGGACCACAGGTCAAAGGATTCAGGTAGAATTCTCTCGAAGATGAAAAGTGCCAGGAAATAGATTCTTTACTCAAAGCCTATGCAAGAACCAGATCTGTGCAAAGATACCTCACATTTATCCCATGGAAATGGATTTTGGTCTTTTGAACTACAGAATATAAGATAATAAATTTGTAGTGTTTTAATTCACTAAGGTTTTGGTAATTTTGTTACAGCAGCAGTCGGAAACTAATATATATGCTGAGAGCAATTTTTAATAATTTTTTTCTCCCAAATTCTCCTGGATAGGTGTCCTATTATATATAACCTTCTTCCTAGTCCTGCGACAGGGTTTTCTGATCCTATCTAACTGTTTCCATACGTGGAAATGTCAGACTAATCAGTTTTTCTTTAGTAATTACTAAGCACGCTCTTTAAAGTTAATTCTCTAAGAAATTAAAAAAGAATAGATGTTTTGAGTAGTTAAAAATACTGCATTCTATCTCTTTATCAAAGTTTTATTTTCTGGTATATCTGAAATTGAAAAATAACATAATTTTTATGGGTACTTTTATCTGTATCTTTTTTCTCCTACTTCTATTATTCAGGAGCATTGATAACTAAACTTCCTAAGTTAGAGTATTGTATTAGTTAATGAGGAAGGATGAGACATGCACATTGCATTTTTTTTCTTTTGAGTAATTATTTTATTAACTGTTTCCAATAGTTGTTATCAATAGATAGGTAAGTGAAACATGAAATTAATAGTTTGAAGATGCTAAACTTCTAACCTGTTAAAATATGACAAAAGTCTTTTCTTCATTCAAATATTGTTACATGAATGTTGAACACTTTCTGCACACTCAGTCCTATCAGGTCACTACTTACTATGGTCTCTTTGTGTCCTTCCAAATTTCATATCTTGAAATCCAATCTTTCATGCAATAGTATTACCAGGAGCCATGTGAACGGGATTAGTGCCCTCAATTCAGAAGCTAGAGGGAACTTGTTTGTGCTTTTTACCATGTGAGGATACATACAGAAACTGCCATCTATGAACAATAGCTTTCACTAGACGTTGACTTTGGACTTCTCAGCCCTTAGAACTGTGAGCAATAATTTCACTTATAAATGACCCAGTCTAAAGTATTTTATTATCATAGCAGGAATACAACTAACACCTACATACAGGGTATTTACAGTCTAGTGTGGCATATTGGCACTACCTGAGACACTCTTAACAAAAAATGAGTTATAAGCGTAGGTGTGTAAAAATGTGAATATTTGTAAGGTGATATTAAGTCATATTTAACTGAAAACTTTAAAAGTGATATTTTGAGAAAAATTGCTAAAATATCACTTAAGAGATTTTACTGGCATTTTTGTTAACTTATAATTCTTATGTAAAACTTTGAACCTCACTAAAGTCTAAATTTTAAATCTTTTCAAATCAGGCTTGTAATAGATCAGTTGACAGAACTCTAATTATAATGCTGCCAGACGCTGTGAGATGCTCATCACTTTTATTTTCTTAAATGCTAATGTTTTATCATAAAGTAGAGAAAATAAAATGAGTTGATGATTTTGTATGTGAGAGTTAGATAAAAATGACATCCAGCAGAGCTAGCCTAACTGCATTACAAAATATAGATAAAAAGTTCTTAGTAGTCAAATGCCATTAATGAAATTTAACCAGTTTTACTGTCTTGTTATGAAATGTTTTATTGCCTTGAAGAAAGAATTTAATTTGGGTGTTAATTGATACTGAAAATTTTGGAGAACATCCATTTTCCAGATAATGACTAATAGTGTGCCATTTGGAATGAACAATGAATAGTATTTGTCACCAAGCACTTTAAAAACAATTAAGTAATTTCCCACTCATAAAAAAGCAGTCTGTTTCTGATGGGGAATTTGTTCATTGAAAAATAAATAACAGAGCTATAATTATTGTGATTGAATAATTGAAAATGAAAATAAATGTTTCAAAGATAGTTATCTTAATATAAAGCATTTACAAAGCCAATAAGTAGCAATTATTTGGAAATTCTCATTAAACATTAACCAAAGCATACTAACTAATGAGCTTTTTCCTTTTAATGAATGTTGAACCCAAAATGTTAATTTAAGTTATGAAATTTTATCACATTCTTAGAAGACCTGTAAACTTACTGTAACTTGTATTGAAACATGATGGTCTGTAGCTACAAAAGTAATAGAAAAGTATATTTGTAGTTCTTTCAAAATAAAACAGTAAAACATAGCCAAGAATGATACAATGAGTAAGGCAAGGAAGCAGGTGATCTCCAGTTTTTGGTGATGCTCATTGGAATATGACTCTGAAAGTTATCCATTAAAATTAATTTCAAAAGGATTGGAAAAGAGACCTGAAATTTATGAAGTATACAGACCTTATAATAGTACATTTTAAAGCAAGAAGGAGCATTCAGAAGATGCTACTGAAATTGTATTTTAGCACTGTGTTGACAATTGTTGCAAATAAATAAATTACTGTTAAGGATAATTGTAGGTCAGTGTCCCCTGCCCAGAACAAACTGAATTATTTATACCATATGAAGAATTTTATTTTGTTTTTTTCTTTTGGTACTGAGGATTGAATCCAGGGGCACTTAAGCATAGAGCCACATCCCCAATCCCTTTTTTTATATTGTATTTAGAGACAGGGTCTCCTTCAGTTGCTTAGGGCCTCCGTAAGTTGCTGAGGCTGGCTTTGAACATGTAATCCTTCTGCCTCAGCCTCCTAAGCCGCTGGGATTATAGGTGTGTGCCACTGCACCCTGCTGAAGAATTTTTTTTTGAATCAGAGAAAATATATTATTCACTACTATAAAGGAATAACAGAGACATAGGGACAGCTCTTAAAAGGGTGAAACATTTGTTTAGTACTTAATATCTCCAGGTTCATTTCATGTACTATACATATATCATGTCACTTAATCCTTATTAAAACTCTATGTTGTGTTTCATTGTTTTTCCTACCTTATTATAAGGAAAGCATCTTCTGTTCACTCCTTAATCCTCTGCAATCTTGCTTTGAATATGCCACTGTAGCCAAAAATGGTTTTGCTATACTCTTTGGTAGCTTCCTCAACTATCTGAAACCATTCCGTCTGTACGTGGCCTTCTGTGGCACTTGCTGCTGTTGACCATATCATCAAATTTTTGAATTTTTGGTTTGGTAAAATAACATTCTCAAAGTTATTTATTTATTTTATTATTATAAGTCTTCCAACCAGCTCTTCAAAGGCTTGCTCTCTGCAGGCTTCTTTATTTGTTTTTATTTTTTTCTTGCCTTTTATTCCTACTCTGTTACTCTGTGTAACAATTTTGGATAAGCTCTATCTCTGTTTGTTTTCCTTGTAGGATAACTTATCCATCTTCTATAAGCTGTCTAATTTTACATACTCAAGAATCTAATAAAAAATTCAGGAAAATTATTCCCAAACTGTGAATAATCAAAAATATTACTATTTATCTTTTTATTATTATCTAAAACATAAAACCTTATCTAATATTTCCATCTAAAGGCCATGTGATTTTCCAGGATAGTGTTATTTTGTTTGACTTTTCACTTTTTATTTATTAAATTCTATAAAATTGGGTGGCTTATAGAAGATTGATAAGTTACTAATCATAATCAAATATCTGTCAAAACCCATAGGATGTACAAAACCAAGAAATCTGAAGTAAGTTGTGCGCTTTGGGTAAATACAGTGTCAACGTGGTTTCCTCCATTGTAATCCATGTGCCTCTCTGGTGTTGGATGTGGATAGAGTAACTGGGGACAAAGTATATATGGGAAATTTGAATTTTCTGCTCAGTTTTGCTGTGAACCTAAAACTATTCTAAAATATAAAGTCTCCTTTTAAAAAGTGAAAACAAAATGTTCCATAAACAAAATGCATATAGACTTTTTGATTTAGAGCAGTTTAGGTTCCCATGGGAAAAGGTTTTTTTTGTTACAACTCATGAACCTAGTCAGACACATCAAAATCATCCAAAGGTCATAGTGACATGTATCCACCATTATGGTGTCATACACAGAATCAACTGTGCTTCATTAGTTCATCCTTCCTTCCTCTTTAAATCCTAGCAACCAAAAATACTTTTTTGGTCTCTCCATGGTTTTATCTTTTCTGAGAAGAGTCATATACTTGGAAACATACTGTGTATTGCTATTTCATATTTGCTTCTTTCACTTTGTAACACAAACTAATGTTTTCTCCATATCTTTTCATGGTTTGAGAGTTCCTTTCTTTTTAGCACTGAATAATATTCTCATTGTCTCTTTGTCCTAGAGTTTATTCATCCATTCATCCCTGAAGTATATTTTGGTTGCTTTCAAAGTTTTGTAATTATAAATAAGTCTGTTCTAAATATTAATGCACAAGTTTTGATGTTGATATAAGTTTTCAGGTTCTTAAGACAAATACCAAGGAGTTTGACTCTTAGATCATATGGTAAGAGAAGGTTTGGTTTTATAATAAACCACTAATATGTCCTCCCAAATGGCCATGCCAATTTGCAGTTTTTGTCAGTACTAATGAGAGGTCCTCTTCCTCCATGTCCCTGACAAGGTTCGGTGGTGTCAGTGTCCTGGATTTTGGCCATTCTAATAGGTGTGTTATGGCATCTCATAGTTGTTTTAATTTCCATATCCATGATGACATATGTTGGACTCCTTTTTGTATGCTTATTTGCCATGTATATATCTTCTTTGATGAGCTGTATGTTCAGGTCTTTTGGCCATTTTTAAAATCAGGTGGTTTTCTTATTGTTGAGTTTTAAATGTTTGCATATTTCTTGGTCTTGATTTTAAATCTTTCCAATAATCACTCCAAAACTACTATTTCTTGTTCAGCCTTCTTTTTAGAGATGATCCTAATTGTCATTTTTGTAGCTTAACATTTAATGATTGCTTTGTGTTGTTGATGAAAGTGCTTAAGAAATGATGATTTATTCACTCTTTAGTTCTTCTGCCCCCTCATATTACTATTATGGTTTAGATATGAGGTGTCCCTCAAAAGCTCATGTATGAGACTAGGCAAGAAGGTTTAGGGTGAAATGATTGGATGATGAGAACCTTAACCCAATCAGTGAATTAATCCCTAATAGAGTTAACTGAGTGGTAACTGAAAGTAGATAGGGTGTTGTTGGAAGTAGTGAGTCCCTGGGGTATGCCTTTTAGGTATATATTTTGTCCTACTTGAGCAGAGCTCTCTTTCTGCTTCTTGGTGTGAAGTGCTGAGCCCCCTCCCTCCACCACACCCTTCTGCCATGATGTTCTGCATCACCTTGGGCCCTGAGGAATGGAGTCAACCATCTGTGAACTGAGACCTCTGAAACCATGAGCCCTCACAGTAACAAAAAGCTGACAAAAACAATCACTATCTGTCAAAATTCTCCTTCTCTTTGGTAGCCTCCTAGACTTTGATACTCTAGCCTTCCTTGGCCCCTGGTATCTGAAGCAATCATTAATTCTCTTTAACAACTTTCATTTGTTCTTACTACCTTTATTGTCTTTACCAATTACTTTCTTACTTGTGAACCAAATCAATTATTATCTAAACTGCATTAATAGGGCTGGGGATGTGGCTCAAGCGGTAGCGCGCTCGCCTGGTATGTGTGCGACCCGGGTTCGATCCTCAGCACCACATACCAACAAAGATGTTGTGTCCGCCGAGAATTGAAAAATAAATATTAAAAAAAATTCTCTCTCTCTCCTCTCTCACACTCTTTAAAAAAAAATTAAAAAAATAAACTGCATTAATAATTAAACTAATGAGCCTGGAGTGGTGGTGCATGCCTGTGATCCCGTCAGTTGGGGAGGCTGAGGCAGGAGGATCATCAGTTTAAAGCAAGCCTCAGCAAAAGTGAGGTGATAAGCCACTAACTCAATGAGACAGGGTCTCGTTTTATTCTAAATAAAATACAGAATAGGGATGGGGGTGTGGCTCAGTGGTCAATTGCCTCTGAGTTCAATTCCTAGTACCAAAACAAACAAACAAAAAAATTAATGATTAAATGGAACATACAGTTAGATATTTTACTCTATTTCTCCATGAAGGAAGTTTGCTTTGTTAATATATCTTATCAGTGAAAACTGAGTAAGTCTAGAATGCTTTGAACTTAACATACTAAATGACATAAATATATTTTTGAATTGTGTGAGAATATTGATTGGATTGCAAGAGAGACACTACTAAAATTACTATAATGATTCTTTAAGAGGAAAAATAATTTTGCTATTATTTTAGATGAGTTAACTATACCATTTGGGAAATAGGTAGACCACAGAATTGTGTTACCAAAAGTATGTATGTTGTGTGGATATATGTGTGTGTGTGTGTGTTTGGAAATTTTAAGGATAATTCAGTGTCTACCCAAATATTGTAGATGACATTTTTTAATTATGCAAAATAGGCTGTGGTTAATTAAGTCAGAACATTATTTTAATCCCTGCCTGATATCTGGAATATTATTATAAAATATGGATGTAATGTCCTTAAAATTAATTACTGATAAGCAAACTAGCATATATTATGAGAAGTAATTGTTTTGGTCTAAAGAATACCAATGAGGTCTTAATATTTCTACTTCTGGGCATCAATGTAATATTCTAGTAAAACAAAAAGATCCAAATATTAGGCTAAAGTAAGATGCCCTTATTTTGGAAACCACAATGACAGAGATGTCTGGAAACTACACCCAAATAATGCTGACTCTTATCAAGGATCATTATGTTATTTATTTTTCATAATTTGCTATTTCTGGAAAGTGTTCAAGGCATATAATAACAAATGACATAATTGAACAAAATGTGCAAGGGTCAAATAATGACAGTTACACCAAAATATGAGAGATTGTTAGTGAAGTTGTCAATAGGAATAACCTGCAGTTTCCTACCTATAAGAAAAAAAAAGAAAACGTGAGATACTTAACTTTTATTTTTCAGTAAAAGGAAGCATTTAAGAGCATCAGGAGAAGGTTTTCAAAATAAACTCTGATTATTGGGTGTATTTTTGTAAAGCACTTACACTAAATAAGCTTACTAAATATCTATACAGTTATGTTTGTAATGGATGAATAAACAAAGAAAACATTAAATAAATATGTATAAAGGAAATCATCTTGTATGCTTTTACACAAGAGTCATTGATCAAAATATGGGACTATAGCTTCAATCTCAATTTTATAAAAGACAGACAACATCATCTAGGTTTTTCTTATACTGATCCTTGGAAAAGTTACATGATATTGTTTGATCATATTGTTGTGAATGCTTAGATTAAACACATCAATTTAAAGGTATAGCCATCTGACAATATACCTTATAAAGCATAGCATTTATAGAAGGTAATAATATAGTTTTTATGTCTATAAAATTTTAGAATACCAATAAATTTGGCAGATCATTACAAGGATTTTAGCAAAAAATTTGAAATGGAATACTGTTGAATGCTTAAGATGATTTTAAGTGGCTTTTAAATGTGTGCTTTCACTAATGCAGTATAATTGATATTTTATTAGAAAATGACTGAAACTAATGTGTATTCTTTTTTATTTAATTATTTTTCATTTACATTTTTATCAAGTTACAACTTCTATATTGTTAAAAAACACACAAATCATAAGTGTATAAATCAAATTTTTACATGCCTATTTGACTGGGGGTTCAGGAATTCCTTCTTAAGTGGAAGCCATTCATGCCTGCATGGAATGGATAAAAAGTTCTGCCAGAAAGCAACAGTGTATCTGCTGGAAGCTTATGCACATGAAGTAGCCCTTCATCTTGGACAATGCTTGAGTTAAATTTTGCACAGGTGACAACTGTAATAGGATATGGAATTGTCAATTAACTGCCATTACAAATTTTATGCATTTTGTGCATTATGATACAAAGTTTATGTGGCTATATGGTGCAGATTTTCATTTTCTGTATTATAGGGTTTCCTTGATTTCATGTTCATCGAGATAGAAAAATGTTATTTTTTCAGGGGTATGAATGTGTTCAGTGTCAGTTTGTATAATCTTTAACTTCAGAACTATCTGCATATGATTTTTAGAAATCAACTTATATGTTGAGTTTTTGAAAAAAAAGTTTATTTTAATAAACATATGAATGGTACATATTTTGGGGATATAATGTGATATTTCAATACACACATACAATCAGAGCAGTGTAATTACCACCTATCACCTCAGTATGTGGAAATTTTTATGAATATCTAGTTTAGACTTGTAGGATAACAGTAGACCAAATCTTATTTCACTACCTGTAGTTCAGTAAATGCATATTGTTATTTAGTGCCTTATCCTTCTCCAAATGCTATATAGAATCTGGATATAAAGATTTTATTGGTCAGAGTAGAAGCTCCCACATTTTTCTCGAGTTACTCACTACTCATTGCTTACTTTTTATTTGTATATTAAAGCACACATATTTGTGTCCTGTGGATATGTTTTAGGTTGTATCGTGTAATAAAATATGATCTATCATTCTATCCTATTTAATTATTTGGGGTTTGATTTGAAGTTTATAATCTAATTCATTTTGACCATGACAAAATCTTTGGAGGAATAGTATTGTGTGGATTTTAGATAACTAAAAACAAGAAAGGACCAGGCAGTGTCATATACCTGTAATCCCAGTGACTCTGTAGGCTGACACAGGAGGTTGGCAAGTTCAAGACCAGCCTCAGCAATTTAGCAAAACCCTCATCAACTTAGGGAGAATCTGTCTCAAATTAAAAAATAAACAAACAAACAAACAACAAAGAAGTGGGTTCAATCCTCAATTCCAAAAAAGAAAAGAAAGAATAAAAGAAAATAGGAAGGCACTACAATAATTTATGGCTCGAATTTTTTATACATATTCTGAGTTTAATAGATAAAAAATTAAAGCTAGAAGATCTGAGCATGATGTCTCAATACTGAATTTGACTGTATATACTAATAACTCAATTTGCACCAGAACCTTATTAGCAAATATAAAATATACTAAGATATTACAAATCTTCCCAGGTTCATATACTTTCAGAATCTATATGTCTTAAAAATTCGATTTTTGTAAAGTTTTAAAATTAAAATTACTCATGCAAGTAACTGACTTAAATATTAAACTACTTAAATGCATTTAAAAATATTTTCTATGTAGTTGAATGTCTATAATGTAACATTTATGAAATTAGCATCTACTCTGACCTATTATTTTTTTGGTTGTTGTTGTTGTTATTTTGTTTTGGTTTTGGTACCAGGGATTGAGCCCAGAAGTGCATAACCACTAAGCAACATCCCAAGCTCTTTTTATTCATTTATTTTTTAAAATTTTGAGACAGGGTCTTGCTAAATTGCTTAGGGCCTCGCTAAGTTGCTGAAGCTGGCCTTGAATTTGCAATCCTCTCTCAGCATCCTGAGCTCTTGGGATTACAGGCATGCACTACTATGCCTGGCTCTGATCTGTTTTGTATAATCTCCATCTTATTGGCTATTGATTGAAAACTCTATCTATAATGACTTACACATGTGGGTATCCCAGGTAGTTTTTCTCTGACCTACCACAGAATATATAGTAACCATTTGTATCTACCTTCTTCAATCTACTGAAAGAATAGTAGAACCCACCTATATATGTGGGTTCAGTCAACTACAGATGGAAACTGTTGGGGAAAATGTTGCATCTGTATTGAACATGTATGAACTTTCCTTGTCACCATTCCTAAAGCAGTGCATATAAAAACTGTTTAGATGATATTTACATTGTATTTTATAAGTAATCTAGAAATGATTCAAAGTATACATAAGACTTGCATCAATCATATGAAAATACTAATCATTTTATATGAAGGACTAGAACATCCATGAATTTTGGCATCCACAGGGAATCCTGGAACCATTTCCCAGGAGACATCAAAGGACTATCGTGTGTGAACTCTGTGAGTTGTTGGGATCTTAGTTAATGTCAGAGGAGCAAAAATATTTGTCTAATTGCTGAAATGCATTTTTATTCTGGTGTTGAACATATTCTTAGAAATAACAATTCATATAAACATCAATTATTTTTTAAATAACTGAAAATAGCATTAAATACACACATGCACACCTTTATTTATTTTTTCCCAGGACTACAGAGTTAACATCTTTCTGAGACAAAAATGGAACGATCCCAGGCTGAAGCTACCTAGTGATTTTAGGGGCTCAGATGCACTGACAGTGGATCCCACCATGTACAAATGTTTGTGGAAACCTGATTTATTTTTTGCAAATGAAAAAAGTGCCAATTTTCATGATGTCACCCAGGAAAATATCCTTCTGTTTATTTTTCGGGATGGTGATGTCCTTGTCAGCATGAGGTACTCCTTTATACTTAATATTTGTCTATTTATATTTTTCTTTTCCAATCAGTGGATCACAGAGGAATATAATAAATTATCTCTGATTTCTCTGTTCCTGCTTTCAGGTTATCCATTACCCTCTCATGCCCTTTGGACTTGACTTTGTTTCCCATGGACACACAACGCTGCAAGATGCAACTTGAGAGCTGTATGTAAATAATGCCATAAGTGATTTTGGAAATAAAATACTTATATCTAGAAAATATAATCTACTAAAATTTTATATAACAGTGATAAAACAAATAATTTTGACCATTAATGGTCATTTGAATAATTTTGGAAAATTACAGTTATTATTTTATTACATTAATTTGTATGAAGATATACAAATACTTTCTGTTCCAGTCTGATTTTAGTACAGTTGATATGGGTGCATACCCTTCTAACCTAAATCCAATTGCTATCTTCATTTGAATGAGTAATAGAGAAAAGGTAAAGAAAAAATGGTATCCTAACTAAAATAACTTCTCTATAATGATATGACCCATTTTCATAGCAGGAAATTTGAAAAACACTGAAAAATAACTCTGTAAATTCTATCAATTATTCATTCTTATGAATGTGTAAAATATATTTTGGTGTTTTTCAAAATTATATTTTTAATGTTCCCATGATCATTTTTTTAGTTTATAAAAGATGTGCTAGATATATTAATTGAAATTTTCTGCAAAACATTAATTAATTTGCTATGTGCTTATCCTTTGAAAATAAAAGTAGCTCATAAATCTTGACAAATTAACACTAAATTAACATGAAATTTTTAGTCTGAATATCTATATAACATGACCTATTTGGGCAACAAGTAAAGAATAATAAACTTGTAAAATGTAATGCATATGCTTGCTAGATTTTACACTTACAGTTACTTTGTTATTATTTTTTATTAGTGTATCCTATATTTGGACAATAGTTACTGCTTTCAAACTATAAAATGAGCTTTTTCACATATAAGTATATGGATGTGTGTACATATTTTTATATCTGTTATATGTATGTGTGTTTTATGTCTGTTATAGATAGGTATTTTTATAAAATATTTCAACTATGCATTTACATTTTAGTTATATCAGTAGATGCACTAAAATATTGAATTTAAAAAATAGATGCACAACAGATATCAATGGTAGATTGCTCTATACTGTGTAACCCTTGAATTGTAGCCACAATAACTGCTACCAAAAGGATGCTGAAATGATATTGTAATGATGTCCATTTGAGAGATGGTTTGATTTGCCCTTTTTTCCCTGGTTCTTTTAAGTTATACATGGCAGTAGAATTCATTTTGATATAATTATGGAAGCATGGATATATCTTATTCTAATGAGGATCCCATTGTTATAGATGTACAGGATAGTGAGATTCACTATGGTATTCATATGTATATACAGGAAAATGGTGATTTCTCTTTTGTCATGATGCAACTCCTGTCCTGTTCTCCTGACAGATTTGTCAAAAAATTAGGTAGTTCAAATGCTTACATTCCTTTAAAATTTTTAGGGTTTCCTATCGCATGATTATAAATACATGTATGCAAAAATCTTGTATCATTTATTATCATTTTATTGATGGAGACTTAAGAATTCTAACATATAGAAGTGAATTGCTATATATGATGCCCTAAGATTTCAACTATTAAAAATATGCTGGTTAATTAAACTTACTCCTTCTTTAGGATAATTTTCTGTAACCATTCTGCTTATATTTTTTTATGGATGACCATTGATTTTTAACTCTACATTTTTAACTACAATAAGAGTGCCCTATTTTATTACCTTTATTGAATATTTGGAGTATAAAAATATTGAGAAATTATTAATAATTATATTTCATTCTAACATTTTCATTAATTTTTGTTTATAGTTGGTTACACAACAGATGATTTAAGATTTATCTGGCAGTCAGGAGATCCTGTTCAGTTAGAAAAAATTGCTTTGCCTCAATTTGATATTAAAAAGGAGGATATTGAATACGGCAACTGTACAAAATACTACAAAGGCACTGGTAAGTGATAGTCTTTATTTTAAATAAAACTGAGATCTATTTCAAAGGTTCATTTTAATATTAATAGACACTAAAGGATAGAAAAGAATTAAACATAAGTTCTGTACAAGTATTTTTTTTATTTATATTCATATACTAAAACTTACACAGAATTACGTTCACTGAAGTTTTCTGGTCTTTTAATTATGAGATAGATTTGCTTTGCTTTATGTAATTCTGGTGGTAAGAGGTTTTTGATTTTTTATTGTAGTAATGCAAACTCTCCCAGGCATTGGTTTTCATACATGTCACCAAGATATTCTATTTCTGGTGAGATTCAGTTTGGGGCTGAATATTTTTGGGTATGAACAATGTAATCCTTGTGTATTCTTCCACTATCTTTTGAACAGTTTTTAAGTGGTGATTTGCCCATTTTAAAATTTTTTAAAATATGAATATGGATCTTTGTGCTATACAGAAACCAATGAAAGAGGAAGGTAATTGGATATCAGTGAATATTCCCTGTACTGTCTTGTTGGCCTAAATCATAGAACAATGAGTTATGAAAAGCAAATCATCTTTATTTATTAAAATATGTTGAGCCCTTGCAAAAAATAAGATATTTGCTATTCAGTAATGTCATAATTAGCATTCAACTTTGTAGCCTAGTGATAGTTATAGGCATTGAGGCTTTAACTAGTGAATATAGTATTATTTCACTTAGCAACATAAATTTTAAAATGCTGAAATTTTGAGCATTATTAGTAGTAATAATCAGTTCAACTTGTGAGTTGCCACATAATTCTAATTCTATATCAAAAAATAAATCATGCCAGAAGATATTCAGGAGTAGATGAAAGTAAAGTTTAACTGTATTGCAATATTTATGTTGCAGTAGTAAAATGGTATATAGGTTAGTCACGGAGACCTTAGAGGATCAAATGTTTGAGATAAAAGGCCACTATCATGACATTTTCGAGTACAAACTATACTTTAAAACAATCCTCTTGATAGTAAAACAAGAGAGTGAACATTTATGTATCTACAACATTTTAATAAAGACAACAAAAGAGAAAAGGGCATATTAGTTAGCTTTTTGTGGTCATGACCAAAATGCCTAACAAGAAAAATTTAGAGGAGGAAAGAACTGTTTTGGCACATCTTTCAGAGTATTCAACCCATGATCTGTTGGCTGTGTTGCTTTGGGCTGGAGGTAGGGCAGAACATCAGAGTAGAAGGATGTGGTGGAGAAAAGCAGCTCAGTTCATGGCAGCTGGGAAGCAGAGAGAGAAGAGGAAGCTGAAAGGAAATAAACCCTTCCAGGGCATCTTGTCCTCAGTGACCTATGTTCTCCAACTATGTCCCACTTCCCAGTGCTCCATTCAGCCATCAGTGGATGAATCCACTGATGTGGTCAGAGCCCTTAGGATCCAATCAGTTCCCAAAAGCCCTCTCTCTGAACATGTGAGGTTTTGAGGGACATTCCAAATCTAAACCATAACCCTTAGAAATAGGCTAAGTAAGCATCTATTGTCGACTTTCAATTACATTGACATATCATATGACATTTATGTAATTCTTTCAGTAATGGAGCTTATAGTATATTAGCTTAAGAGAAATAATAATTGAGTATATAGCTAAAAAATTATCAAGTTTTAAACAAGTCAAAAACTGAGAGTTCTTAAAAATTAGACCATCATTTGTTTATCTCTTTGGAGAAATGGTTATTCAGGTTCTTTGTTTATCTGTGAGTTGAGCTGTTGGTCTTTCTGTTACAGAGTTTTTTTTCCCCCCAGTAATGGGATTGAACTCACTGATGCTCTAACACTGAGCTACTTCCTGAACCCTTTTTCTTTTTCTTTTTTTTTTTTTTCTTTTAAATTTTGAGACAGCCTCTCACTAAATTGCCAAGACTGGCCTTGAACTTGTGACCCTCTTGCTTGATCCCCCTGAGTTCCTGGGATTACAGGCATGAGCCACTGTGCCTAGCTCTGTTGTAGAGTTCTAAGAATCTAGTGTTTTTGGATACTAGATTTTTATCTGTTAGGTTATTTAGGTCTTTGATCCATTTTGAGTCAAATTCTTTTGTGTGTGTGTGATGGCGAGGATTAAACACAGGGCCTCAAATTTGAGATAATTTTTGTATATGGTTTGAGTGCCTAAACTTCCTTCTTTTGTATGTGGGTATCCAGTATCCCAGCAGCATTAAATAAAAGGACCATGTTTTTGCTCCACATATTGTCATGGTGCTCTAGTCAAAAAAACAATTGACTTTAAATATATAGATATATTTTATTTTATATATTTTAAATGTTTAAATAAACTTTCAATTCTATTCCATTGGTCTTTTTGTCTAAACCCTTGCCAGTTTTCCATACAATCTGGAGTACTATAACTTAGTCATAATTATTGAAACTGGGATGGGTGAATCCTTTAGATTTCAAGGTGGTTTTGGCTATTTGGGGATCCTTGAATTTTCATGTGAATCTTAGAATCAGGTTGTCAATTTTTGCCCAGAAAGTAGCTGAGATTTTGATAGGGAATGCAATAAATCTGTAGGTCGATTTGAGGAGTACTGCCATCTTAACAATATTAAGTATTCAAAAAAAATTAGGTTGTCACATACTCAATGAATCAGCCACAAATAAACATAGATTATTAGATATAGAAGTCATCTTACAGATAAACAGTAGCTAGCTCCTTTATTTATTTATTTATTTATTTTGGTACTGGGAATTGAACCCAGAAGAGCATAACCACTGTACCACATGCCCAGCCCTTTTTATTTTTTATTTTGAGACAGGGTCTCATTAAATTGTTTAGGGCCTTGCTAAGTTGCTGAGACTGGCTTTGAACTTGCAATTCTCCTGCCTCTGCTTCCCAAGTTGCTGAGATTACAAGCATGCATCATGGCACCCTGCAAGCTCCTTTATTTAACACATATAATAACTGAAGTGCAGGGAAACTGAAGGACTTACTGAATGTAAACAAGCAAATTTACATCAGCCTTGGCACTAGTTATAGTATTCCTTCACCCATCCAAACTCCTTCAAATTAAGAAGACTAGAATTTAAAGGAATTTTATAACCCATCTAGTAATGAAAAAAATTATCTTGAAAGCCAAAAAATGTGTTTTGGGATTATTTTATAGTAACATATATTTAGTAAACAGCTTTTTGAGTTTTTACTATGCTAGGCATTGCTTTAAGTGCTTTGCGGGAATTATACTATTTAATCATCACAATAATCCTCTGAGTTAAGTATTTTATTATCCCCATTTGACACATTAGGCTAATGAAGCAGAGACACTTGGCTGAGGTCATACTGTTACTAAGTAAAGCACTAGAATATTGAATTTGATATCATTACACAATTTGTGGAGTCCTGTTATAATTTTAAAAATTAGTTATCTACATTCAGATTATATACTTAGCATTTCAAAATGAATACTGTCTAAATTTCTTTGATAAATTTGAAGACTAGTTTATTGAAGTTTTAACTGTCATTTAGAGAGGAAAATAAAGCTAGCAATTTTATTTGTAATTTTGTTTTAGAGCACAAAGTTATTTAATAGCATTGAAAATCCTAGGGTCCCCCCACCATCCTTTTTTTTTTTTCTTGTCTCGCTTTTAAGGCCTACTTTAAAACATCTCCATTGGAGACTTAGCAATGAATAAAAGACAGGCTTCTGCTCTTTATAGAGCCATAATCCAGTGTGATAAATAAATACAATAAAAATGCATTTTAGTTGTTAGAGGGAAAAAAGAGGTTTTAGTATGGTACAAAGACTTGGGAGGATTAGTCAAAAGTCATGAGTAGGGTTTTTTGTGGTATTCTTTGAGTAATCATAAATAAGTCACTGAAATCTCATTAGCTACAGAAAATAATAAAGAGCTTATGGCTAATATAATATTTTTTGACACTTGCTGTGTTCCAGGTACTTCATCAACATTTATATAAGTCATTATATGAATATAAGTGAAACACTTTAATGTTGGTCAGTACTTAGATATTTATAAAAATCGGACATTGAATGCTGAACCATGTAAAATAGTAGAAAGATACAATAGAGCAATATATATATAAAGTGATGGCCATTATTCTCTTTAATTTGTATAGAAATAATGACTCAACATTAACTTTTTTAAAAATATGCTTTTCTATGATGAAAGAAATCAGAAAGGTAGAGAAGTATTTCAAAGTACTTAAATTTGTAGGCTGAGTGAAAAATGAAATAAAACCTTACAGGAAATAGAAAGTAAATTGAATTTGCCCAATGAACATTTATATCAATTAACTGGCCACCTGCCTCTCATAAATGTAACAGTACTAGGGAAAGATCAAAAAAGATCAAGAAATGTTTCTCATCAAAGTTTATGGACCAAATCACTATAATATCAAGCATGTATTTTATTGCAAAATGCATCCATGTCTTGTGAGGCTCCCCTTGTGAGTAACTTTGCAAAAGGTACATGCTAGCAACTTGCTTCAAAACACAGGACTTCTATGATTTAGGCTGGCGTTTAAACAGAGTGGGATGGAACGTAAAATTTTATTTTTAACGTGTGCTGCTTTGTAGTAAATTATAATCTTTGTGACAACTAAGGCTACCTAAAATATATATAATTCGTTTAGAAACCTTTATGTATCATGCTCCATTTCCTATGTGGTTGGTGAATGTAAAACAGTCTGAAGAAGCGAAGGTATTTCAAAGCAGAGTACTTCTGAACTGCATTTCTTAATTGGAACTGATCTTTCTTAATTGCAGTAATTGTGATTACAAAAGTTTATATTTTTGAAATATTACACATGATTGTTGAAAACATATGTTCTTGATTGGGCAGGAAGTTAAAATGAGTGGTGGGAAACAGGAAAGGGAGGTAAATTTTTTATTGTTTTGCTTTTTTTCTATCTCATAAAACCTGTGAATGATTTAATATATTGCCTAGTTTTAATGAAAATAAAATTTAGAAAGAAGCTCTGCACTTTTGTTTTTTATATAATATGGGAGTATTGGGCATAATTACAGTTTATGTCAGTTACAATCAATAAATTGTTTTTGTTTCATACTCTTCCTACTACCTTTAAAATGTGTCAGAGGCAGCAAGGATTATAATTCATAAGAAAAAAATAGATTTCTTATTTACTTATTAAGAGGATGTAAATAATCTTCCTTTTTGTAACTGCTATTAAGAAGCTATTGTGTATAAATACTGCTCTCGGTACTATAATGTATAAATATGAACATTTTTCTAGCATTAGAAATGTGTATAATCATCCTAATTAGGAAGACTAGGTAAACTATTATTTAACTGTAAAAGAGTAAAAAGTAACATTATACTTCCCCCATTAATTATTTCCCTTATTCTCTGTTCATTTATTTGTTCCAATAATTTTAAGTAATTATGTACAGTTTAAATTGAAAACATAGAGAAATTTTAATTTTTTTGGTATTTATGCATAATCTCACTTTGATTAACTGGACAATGACATTGTTTTACCTAAAGTAGGCATATTAGGCATTAAATCTAATGTGTAAATTTCTTTTATTTATTTATTTTTAAAATTTTCTTGCATACATGACAATAGTGGAATGCATTATAATTGTAATTATCCATTCATAGCACAATTTTTTTCGTAACTCTATATAAAGTGTGTTCACACCAAATTATGCCATTATACATGAGTTCTATTATTATTATTATTATTATTATTATTTGTACTTCAATTCTTAATACACCTTTATACCACAATTTATCATATCTCTGTTTGTATATAAGTTATGAATTTCTAACTAAAAGGATTGAAGCATTTAAAAATCACCTTCAGCATCTGTAACTATATCTTGTGTTTGGAGTGCTGTGAGATTTGTCATTTATTTTCTTAAAGCAGCAAAGGCTACCATGAGCCTGCCTATAATTAATGATTAACTTTAGGGACTAGTTGTCATGGCAGTTCTAGAATTATGTTGTAAAGAAATTTCTGTATTTGTCTCAGTGTGTGAAAATGAAAGTCCTTTCCCCCCATTAGAGTGCATCCAGAAGGCCTAGAGTGGAGGTGGGGAGGGAATGGAGAATAAGACCAAATGTTGGCACTTTAGTCTTTTGTGAATATAAACTGAAAACACCAATTTCTTCCCATTGCTAATGTTTATCTCCAAAACTACTTAAATAATAATAATAATAATAATAATAACTTTTATTATTATATAAATATATTTATTATTATATTTATATAATAATAAAAATATATTTTTATTATATAAATATATATTTTATTATTATATTATTATATAATAATAATATAACTTTTATTATTATTATTATTATTATTATTATTATTACCAGGGTACCAGGGATTGAGCTCAGGGACACTCAACCACTCAGCCACATCCCCAGCCCTTTTTGTATTTTATTAGAGGCATGAGCTCACTGAGTTGCTTAGCATCTCGCCATTATTATTATTATTATTATTATTATTATTATTATTATTATTATTATTACCAGGGTACCAGGGATTGAGCTCAGGGACACTCAACCACTCAGCCACATCCCCAGCCCTTTTTGTATTTTATTAGAGGCATGGGCTCAATGAGTTGCTTAGAATCTCGCCTTTGCTGAGACTGGCTTTGAATTTGCAATCCTCCTAACTGAGCCTCCTGAGCCAGTGTGATTACAGGCCTGTGCCACTGCTCCGGGCCAAAATTTTGTTATAAATATGCATTTGAATTGCGGTAGACTGCCATCCCTTCTTGATAAGCAGTGCTACATGTGACTAAAAATCTAATGCAGGGAAAGGATTGTCCAAGAGTGTTTCCTTTTATACTTGTTGTGCTTTGATTTACTGTTCCCTGTATGACTCCTATAGATCCTTTTCCCCAGTAGTACTCTCAGGCCAGGAAGGGTTGAACTGTTGGAGGTTCACTGCACAGAGACTTAAATACCTAGACATGGCTGTTGTGGAGCAGCAGGTGGGATCTGCTTCTCATGTTGCAGCATTGACTTTGTGAAATTGACTTGGATGGAAATGTCTTGTCATTTATGGGTATGTTAGTTATTTTTACAGGAAAATGTTGGTGCAAACCTCATACCTGTAATGTGTCTGTTTCTGAAAGGCTACTACACATGTGTGGAAGTCATATTCACCCTGAGGAGACAGGTCGGGTTTTACATGATGGGTGTCTACGCCCCAACCTTGCTGATTGTGGTTCTTTCCTGGCTTTCCTTCTGGATCAACCCAGATGCAAGTGCTGCCAGAGTACCCCTGGGTAAAGTATTCTACCCTTCTCCCTCGTGTCAGGACTGTTACACAGGTTGAACATTGTTAATACAAAAATCTGAATTTGAGCTCTGACTTGATACCACAAGTAGAAAATTTCACACCTGACCTCAGGTGATAGATTACCATTGGTAGGCAGGTGCACTAAAAATATTGTCCAAAATTACTTTCTGGTTATGTGTTCAAAGTGTATATAAAATGTAAAGGAGTTTTGTATCAAGACTTGGGCCCCATTTCCAAAGATTCATATAAAATAAATGCAAATATTTAAAAATCAAAAAGAAATCTGAAATATGAAACACTTTGGATTTCAGTTAAGTACTAAAGGACCTGTATCTTTAAGTAACTGATGATATAATCAGCTACTTTGAAACTATGGCTCTTGAAATTGATGGAGGGAAACTTCTTTCAAAATTTAATAATGAACTAGATTTTCTTAATATTTATATTTTGAAGCTTTTCTTTTCGTATACTCGGGATATTTGAAGCACTTAATCTATTCTTTTTCAATAATTATTGATATATAATTTTTACCTATTATTGAAATCAAACATCTTCAATAGTGTCAAAGTTAAAAACAGCTGTTTTGATGAAAATCTTTTTCAATAATATTATATACATCTCACAATCTTAGGGTATACAGTCATGCATGGACTTCATATATGATATTATACCCTGTGGCCTAGGTAAATAGTAGGCTAGTCCGTGTAGATTTGTGTATGTATACTCTATGATATCCACACAATGACAGTGTCACCTAATGATGCTTTTCTCTGAATATAACCCTAGCATTGAGTGATACATAAGTGTAATGATATGAGTTATCTTTTTATATTACTTAACATAAGAGTTAATTATCTTTCCTGTGTTTTTCCTGCTCCTCAATTTATTATTTTTAATAATTGGTGACATAGAAACATCATTAGCTATTCTTTTGAAAATTAAGTCTATGTAAGAGTTGAAAAGTCATTGCTTGAGAAAATTAGCAAGAGCCCTTCCTCTGGGTAAAGTGAACAAATTTGAAAATATGGACATTGTGACATAGATTTTTGATTGCTTTGGAGTGTTCTAAAATTTTTTATTTCTCTGTGTCTGTGTGTTTTCTGAATGTCACATGGAATTCATATAGGTGGACTGTGATGTTTCTAATTTTTTCATGAGTGATTTCTTGTTACATGTGATATTTTCCTTGCATTCAAAAGACCAGTGTACCTCTTGTTTCTACCTCACTGGAGGAATTAAATGAAGTACAGATTTTAAAGATTAGGAAATCAGGAAAGAAGCAATGAAAAGGATAATGTTACCTGAATAAGAAATTTCATGGTTTACATTTAATATTAAACCACAAAGACCAAATTAATATCTTAAAAAATAAAAAATGTGGGGAATTTCATCTTACGGTTAATGATGACAAAATGATAATTGATAGATTAACTAATTCATTATGGGATAAAAATCAACTATGTAGTAAATTGTATTGGAGACAAACCAATCCAAGAAAAAAATCCCACTAGATTTAAATTTTTAGACTTGTCAAAATTATCATGCATTTCTCCCAAATAATCATTTTATATTGAAAATATTTTGCAATCTTGCAGTGCTATCTATTAAGTGTTACATTTCCAAGGGTACTTTTGAGACATCCCATTCTTTTAATATTTCTTTAAAGGATTTTTCTCTGCAAATCCCCATTCTTTCAGACTTCTGATATGAGGTCCTTGAGCTTTCATTTAATATTCAGGTGGTTCTGTTATATGGGGCAGAAGTATCTTATTGTTTTGTAATTATTTTGGTTTTTGTTGCTGAGGATTGTTTGCAGGGTCTTGTACATGCTAAGCCCATGCTCTACTACTGAGTTATACCCCTAATCCCTGGGGCAAAAGTATTTGCTGGTTGAAAGTCAGTCTCCAGGGCCAAACCTTCCTTTGAATTCCAGCTCTGTGTTCACAAGAAAAACTTAGAGAACAGATCTAACCACTTTAAACATAAATCTGCTGAAATGTCAGTTCAGGGATGATAAAAGATATTTGTCATTGTGTCCTTTGTGGGATTTAAGAAAGTAGAATCATGGGAAATTCAAGGTTCTTTCTTTGACAGAAAAATTAGAAAGATAATGTGAACATTAACCAAGATGGGAAAGTTTGCAGGAGCTATTGAGAAGATTAACAAAATGAGTATAAAGTCCACATTATATACTCAGAAGTTAATTTTAAGCTACCCTTATATAGTGCTTTACAGTTTGAAAAGCACTTCATATATTTTAATTTATTAAAAATATTTATTTGGGGGGCTGGGGTTGTACCTTAGTGGTTGAATGCTTGCCTCATATGTGTGAGGCACTGGGTTCAATCCTTAGCACCACATAGAATAAATAAATAAAACAAAGCTATTGTGTCCACCTACAACTAAAAAGAAATTTAAAAAAATATATACTTATTTTGTGCTATTTTCAAGGTACTGTTCAAGAAGATTGGGATGTAGTTCACAAAATAAATAGCTAAAAATAAATTGTAGCTAATAAATTTTTCAAAACTTCTTAGTTCTAATGAGTTTATATTCTTTTGAGAGGAAAACAGACACCAAATAAATACAGTATGTAACATGTCAGTCAGTGATATAAGGAAAGCATCCTCCTTATCAGAAAAGGCCTTAAGGAGAAGTAATGTTGATAAAGAAATGAAGGAAGTGAAGAAATAAAAGAGGAAGTTATCTAGGAAAGAGTGAAGAATGACCTTGGTGACTGTCATTTGAACTGGAATGAGATGAAATCTCAGGAAAGTTCTTATTTTCTTTTGCCTAATTACTAAAGATGTTGAACACTTTTTCACATACTTCTTGGCTATTTGAATTTCTTCTCTTGAGAAAATTCTATCTAGCTTATTAGTTCACTTATTGATTGGGGTTTTCATTTTTGTGGTGGTAAGTTTTTTGAGTTCTTTCTATACTACGAATATTAATCCTCTATTTGAAGAGTATCTGTCAAAGATTTTCTCCAGTTCTGTAGGTTCTGTCTTCATGCTCCTGTTATTTTTTTGCTGTGCAGAAACTTTTTAATTTGATGCCATCTCATTTTAAAATTCTTGCCATTACTTTCCTTCCTGAGCTTTAGAGTCTTATTGAGAAAGCCATTGCCTGTGCCTTCATGTTGGATTGTTGCCCCTGTGTTTTCTTCTAGCAGTTGGAAAGTTTCTGCCCTAATTCCTAGGACTTTGATGCATTTGAGTTTGACTTTGGTGCAGAGTGAGAGATAGGGAACTAGTTTTATTCTTTCACATATGGATGTCCATTTTACCCAGCACCATTTGTTAAGAAGGTTGTCTTTTCTGCCATGTATGTTTTTGGCACTTTTGTTAAGAACCAGATAACTTTATCTGTACAAGTAATAATAAGGGCTGGCAAGGATGTGAGCGGAAAAGAGCACCTACACACTGATGGTGGGACTGTAAATTAGTACAACCATCCTGGAAAGAGCAGGATTGGAGCCACCAAATGACCCTGGTATACTACTCCTCAGCTCCTCAGTATTTATCCTAAAGAATTAAAGTAAGCATACTATAGTGATGCATGACTATCCATTCATATAGCAGCACAACTCACAATAACCAAATTATGGAACAGCCCAGATAGCCTACCAACCGATAATGGATAAGGGAATATGGTGTATATATACACAGTGGCGTTTTATTCTACCATAAAGCAGTATTAAACCCTGTCATTTGCAGGAAAATGGAACTGGAGAGCATTTTATTAAAGGGAATAAGCCAAACTCAGAAAGTCCAGGGTCATATGTTTTCCTCTCATGTGTGGAACCTGGACAGAAAAAAAAAGAAAAGAAAAAGAAAATGATGTCATGAAAGTAGAAAAGAAAACATTAAGTTAGAAGAAAGGAGCAGGGGGATAGAGGAGGGTAGGAAAGGGGAGGTACTGGAGAATGAAATTGATCAAATTATGTGCAACGACACATAGGTCTCAATGAATCCTACTGTTATATACAATCATAATGTACCCATAAAAACGAAACAGAACAAACAAAAAGAGTGGGCATGGGCAGTGAGCATCAGAGGCTGCATCACTGAGGCAGGCTCATGGCTGGAGTATTTGGTGAACAGTAAAGAGGCCAGCATAGCTGGAACAGAATGAGGTAAAGGTGGAGCAATGAGAGATGAGGTCCGAAAGATTAGCCATGGTGAGGGTTGGACCACAGAACACCTCTGAATGCATTCTGAACATTATTCAGAGCAACATAAGAACCTTCTAATGGCTTTAAAGTATGATCAGACTCCAATTCTAATCAGTTTTTTTTTTTAAATGGAGTATTGGGGATTTAACCCAGGGGTGCTGAACCAGGGGCACATAACCACTGAGCCACATCCCCCAGCTCTTTTATTTTTTTTTATTTTGAGATACCTTCTCACTAAGTTGCTTAGGGCCTCACTAAGTTGCTGAGACTGACCTTGAACTTGCAATTGTCTTTTGTTTTCGTTTTTGTTTTTGTTGATGTTGTTGTTGTTTTATGAAGCAGGGTTTATTTAAAAAGGGGTAACATAGACTTCTCCTTATGAGGGAGGGAGAAGGAGGCCACAGCTTGTATCCTGGTATCCCAAGAAATGAGGTGTTCTGCCCTTTTTATGTGTCCTAGGCTTCCTTTGTTTTCCTGCCTTTTTCCCCTTATCTTTCTCCTTCCTGCAAAAGTAACTAGGCTCAGGAATGCTCCGTGGGATGGCCCTGACTTGCCGCAGCCTCCCAGGTCACGAGTATTACAGGTGTGCGCCACCAACCTGGCTAATTTAAATCAATTTTCACCAAATTGAATGTAGCCTACTTTATATTCTGATGGCAGGTAAAGGTGAAGCAAGGAAAGCAGTAAAGATGTTCCTACTAAAATCCATGTAAAGTAACTGTTCAGTTCCTTTGCCCATGCATTGATTGGGTGCTTTTTTCTTTTTCTTTCTTTCTTTCTTTTTTTTTTTTTTTTGGTTTAGTTTTTTGAGTTCTTTGTATATCCTGGAGATTAATAGATTAGTGCTGTATATGAGGTACAAAGGTGGCAAAGATGGTGGCCCATTCTGTGGGCTTTCTCTTCACATTCTTGATTGTTTCCTTTGCTGTGAAGAAGCTTTTTAGTTTCATATCATTCCTTGCATTTATTGGTTCATGATTTTACTTCTTGTATTTCAGGAGTCTTTTATTATTATTATTACTGACGAAAGGGCACTAGTAACCCTTTTATTTTTTTATTTTTAAATTGTTCATACTAGTTATACATAACAGTAGAATACATATTGACACATCATACATAGATGGAGTATAACTTCTTATTCTTCTGGTTGTACATGATGTGGAATTACATCTGTCATGTAATTATATATGCACACAGAGTAATATTGTCTGATTCCTCTTCTGCTTTCCTTCCTACCAGGATACTTCTTCCCCTCATTCCTCTCTCTAATCCAATTCTAATCTAATCTAATCTAATCTAATCTAATCTAATCTAATCTAATCTAATCCTTTCCTGGCGACCACAGCTGCCCCTTATTGTGAATTAGCATCTGCATATCAGAGAAAACATTTGGCCTCTAGTTATTTGGGTTTGGCTTGTTTTGCTTACCATGATATTCTCCAGCTCCATTTATTTAACTGAAAATGCCATAATTTTGTTCTTCTTTGGGCTGAGTAATATTCCATAGTGTATATGTATCACATTTTCTTTATCCATTCATCTGTTGAAGGGCACCTGGGTTGGTTCCATAGCTTAGCTATTGTGAATTTAACTCCTATTAATAGTGACATGGCTGCATAACTGTAGTATGCTGATTTTAAGTCCTTTGGATATATGCTGAGGAGTGGGATAACTGGGTCAAATGGTGGTTCCATTCCAAGTTATCTGAAGAATCTCCATACTGCTTTCCAAAGTAGTTGCACCAATTTGCAGTCCCACCAGCAATGTATGAGTATACGTTTTCCCCACATTATCATCAACAGTTATTCTTGATAATTTATTCTTGTATTCTTGATAATTGCCATTCTGACTGGAGTGGAATGAAACCTCAGTGTAGTTTTGTTTTGCATTTCTCTAATTGCTAGACATGTTCAACATTTTTTTCATATATTTGTTGATCAATTTTATTTCTTCTGTGAAGTGTCTGTTCAATTCCTTTGCCCATTTATTGACTGGGTTATTTGGCTTTTTTGGTGTTAAGTATTTTGGATTCCTTGTATATCCCCCAGAGATAAATGCTCTGGCTGAGGTGCAGGTGGTAAAGATTTTCTTCCATTCTGTAAGCTCTCTCTTCATGACCTTGATTGTTTCTTTGCTGTGAAGAACCTTTCTGGTTTGATTCCATTCCAATTATTGATTCTTGATTTTACTTCCTGTGCTTTATGAGTTTTGTTGAGAAATCAGTACCTAAGCTGACACAATGGAGTGTGTTGGGCCTATATTTTCTTATAGGTGATGTACAGTTTTTGAAATATCTATGTCTTGGATAAACTTTGAATTGAGTTTTGTCAAGGGTGAGAAATAGGCTTTATGTTTTATTCTGCTACAAGTGGATTTCCAGATATCCTAGCACCATTTGTGGAAGAGGCTATCTTTTCTCCAACATGTTTATGGTGTCTTTGTCTAGTATGAGATAACTGTACTTATATGGGTTTGTCTCTGTTTCTTGTATTCTTTTCCATTGGTATGAGTGTATCTTTTTCACTCATACATTTAAGGTACACTCATATAGTAAGTCTGTTTTGGTACAAATGCCATGCTGTTTTTGTTACCATAGCTCTGTAATATAATTTAAGGTCTGGTATAGTGATGGCTCCTGTTTCACTTTTCTCACCAAGAATTGCTTTGGCTATTCTGGGTCTCTTATTTTTCCAAATGAACATCATGACTGCTCTTTCTATCTCTATGAACATTTTTGGCATTTCAATAGGAATTGCATTAAAACTGTATAAGTGCTATTGGTCGTATATCTAGTAGAGAGTATCTTAGGTTCTTGAACAATTTAACAAAACTGACACCTTTCAGAAGCTTTTAAAATTATGTAATTAATAGAATATAATTTTAGTGCTTTAACCAATTATTAATAATCATATAGTGCTTATCCCCTAAACGGAAGGGAAATGAGAGTTCAGTATACTTTTTATTATTGTAATTATATATTCATTAATCCTTAAAAGGGGCCACATCTAAGAAGAAAATACTATATTCATCCGATTAAGTGAAATGGACTCAGAGAGCCAAGTCTAGCCTGTAACTGAGTTGACTTAAAGGGAGTCTCCTTTGAGAGTGAATGAGGTTTCTTCTGACCCATTGTGTAACTGGTAGCCTGTGTCAACAGATCATATTTCCGATTCCCTTTTCCTGAAAATATGAAGCAAGGGAGAAAGTGAGAAGGGAAAATTGGATAGAGGGTAGCAATTGAGAAAGATTCATTTTTGGGATTCTTCATTAGGACTTTAAAATTATGTGATTTAAAGTGTATTATGCTAGCTTTAATGACTTTAGTTAAATTGACTTATCAAGTTTTTATGTACAGTTAATATTATGTGTAGTAGAATTCTAATCCTTTTGTTGAAAAGTTATAATTAATTGGATGTTGTTGCTATTGGCTTTTCCTGAAGCAATCATAAATATTCTCTACTTTGTCTTCTCTATCAGATCTTTTTTTAAAAATAATTCTTATCAAAAAATATATTTGTAAATTCTGTTTTGTTCAAATTTGGTTGTTCATGCGTGTAAATTCCTTCTGTAATTGAAATATCCCTGAAACAAAACTGAAGAATGAAATAATCCTCTTTAATCAGAGAGCTCTATAGTTCCTCAGATCCCATAAAATAGTTTAGACAACTTCAGTATTTAAACCAGAACCAAATTGTGTTTTCATTGAATGTTTATTTTTAAGATGTTAAGTATTTACAAACATCCCAAAACCTAATCAATAATATTTTATATATTATAAAAAGCATATATACATTATTTCTTCTAGTCTTTGAGATCTAGAAGGACCTAACGAATTGTTTATGACTCATTGAAAATTACTGGGGAGGAAATTAGTGAATCATCAATGAGTGCACATCATTTTTTAGGGATCCAGGCAACTTTTAATTTCCGTTTCTGTTTCTGTAGGCATCTTCTCTGTCCTGAGCTTGGCCTCTGAGTGCACCACCCTTGCTGCTGAGCTTCCCAAAGTATCCTACGTGAAGGCCCTTGATGTTTGGCTCATTGCTTGTCTCCTCTTTGGGTTTGCTTCCCTGGTGGAGTATGCTGTTGTCCAGGTGATGTTGAACAACCCTAAAAGAGTTGAGGCTGAGAAAGCCAGAATCGCTAAGGCTGAGCAAGCAGATGGGAAAGGTGGAAATGCAGCTAAAAAGAATCCTGTGAATGGTACAGGGACTCCTGTTCATATTAGCACATTGCAGGTAAGAATGACATTATTCATTGAAATGATTCCCCATCCTCTCTGCAGTATCAGGACAGAGATACTGTTCTCTGTGTGAAAAGATGTGACAGAATTCACATTCACTTACTTTATCTTTCTCACAGATGAAAAGGAATTGAGCCCAACATACATTTTGGGCTAGATAACATTCAAAACACGTACATCAAACACTACTTAATAAAAAATCAGTAACTTAATTAAAAATGTCTTGAGGACTTTCCACTGAGTTTAATGATAAAAAACATTGCATGTTCAGTTTGCCCGAATGAGGGCAGTAAGTCATATTAGAAATATGAAAGGTATAAGAAATTTAAGAGATAAAGACAAAGACATGGAAATAAGTGAAAAGCAGGGGCCCAAGGGGTGATCCAGCTCTGATGGAGGCTGGATATAACAAAGGGAATGAGAACCCGAGCATTTATTTTATAGTTATGGTCATTAAAGGGTTTCGGTGTGAAAACTTCTAGGGTAAGCAAGGACGAAGTTGAGGAAAACAACACAGTTGGGGCGTAGCCCACTAAGCCCATCTCTTCTACCCCTGGGCAGCTGGGATCTGAGATCAAGGATTTTGAACTAGTGAATTCCATAGCAAGCAAGGAACTTTCCTATCGACAGGAGTCAAGCTGCAAATGGGCTTTCTCCTGGCGCCCTCCCATCACAGGGTTCTCAAAAGTAGGCCTCAAGGTCCAGGTTTCACGTGATTTATTAACTGCTCACGACAAGCTTGTTTTCACGGTTATAATTAAACAGGGAGATCTTGCCGGAATGTGGGACTCCCTATGTTTCTCCTCTGATAGACCTTGGTGAAAGGACAGAGGACCACAGGGACCTTCCATCAGTCATGAGACTTGGGGGAACCAATGCCCTTGATGAAATAACCCACCTGTTCCCCAGGGAGTTAGAGAACTGCCTATAGAATACACCAGGCAGGCTACTGACTTAGTCCAACCATTAGTGGCTGGAGAATTGGATAGGGTTTCATTCCTTGACCTTGCCTGGCCACTGGATCCTGGCATTGATATAAGAATAGTAGGCATTGCCTTCAGAGTCGAGTAATAACAAGTCCTGGAACAACAGGCAGCTTCTTTGATTAAGGTTGGTCTCTCCCTACCCTAAAGGGCCCCTTTTTGATGTCTTCTTGTAGGGAAGACTAGTTAACCAGGAGACCATTTTCATTCCATTAAGGATGACAAATTCCATAGCAGACTGACCAATTCACACTGTCCTCCAATCTTAAAAATCTTATCTGCTCTGCTTATGTTCAGACCTCATACCACTCTATAAGTTTGCTGACCATCACTAGAAAAGCAAATGAACTATGGTACTGCCTACAGCTCCTTTGTTGTTGTTGTTATTATCATTACGCTCATTTTCCGAGCCTAAAGCCCAGACCATCCGCAAATCCTTAGCTGCTACTTTTGGGGAGGCTTCTTCAGATTGTATAACTTTTACATTTCCTAATACACTTCATGAAGAGTAGTGAAAAAAATTTCATTAATATGAAACTGCATGGCTTTGATAAAGGCATGTCTGTAATATCTCTTTTCCTACCCTTTTACATACCCTTTTACATCCAGCATGTCTATGTTATTATACTTCAAGTGAGTGTCTGGTACACAACTGGTAGCTGGTTTATGGTTGTTGCTCTGCCAAGTCTAATGTTTTAGCTGGTTTATTTAGATCATTTATACTTAATGTAATTATTGACGTGTTAGGATTTCAGTCTATATTTCATTTGTAAGTTCCTATCTTGTTTTTGTTTGTCCATTTTCTCTTTCCTGTTTCATGTGGGTTACTTGAACAATTTTTAGAATTTCATTTTGAATATTCTATATTCTCTTTGTATAACTTATTTAGTGGTTGTTCAAGATACTATATCATGGATACATAACTTACCACAGTCTACTGCTGCCATCATCTTAAGAAGTTTGTAGATGTGCAAAATCATGCTTCCCTTGACATCCTTTTATCTACTTCTTTATAATTGCCTTAAATGTTTCTTCTGTGTACATTTAGAACCACATTAAACAGTGTTATGATTTTTATTTCCTTATAAAATATAATTTACGAAATTCAGGAGAAGTAAAGCTTATTGTATATTCTTACTATATTTTTTCTTGCATTCTAATATTCCAAGGTGATGTTTTATTCTTTTCTTTTTGTTTAAATAATTCTTTTATCCATTTTTGTTTTGGGATAGTTGTACTGGTGAGAACTCTTGTTTTCCTTCATCTGAGAATGTCTTGGTTTTTCTCTCATTCCTGGATGATATTTTCTCTGGGGATGGGACTCTGATGTGACACTTCATTTTTATTAGTACCTTACCAGTATTGTGCCTCTTCCTTCTGACCTCATGGCTTTTCATGAAAATGTGACATTCTAATTATTTTTTCCCTATAGGAAAAGTGTCTCTTGTTTTTGCATTTCAATTTGTTCTTTTTTTGGTCTTTAGTGACCAGAAGTTAAGTTAAATGTTTCTGTGGGGTTTTTTTAGGTTAATCTTCTTTGTGATTTGTTCAGCTTGTTGAAAATGTAGATTTATGTCTCCTGTTTATATGTAAAGTTTTAAGTTATTGTTTCTTTGAGGACTTTTTCAGACATGCCCTCTTTCTCCCATCTTTCTGACTCTGATTACAAAAATGTTAGAGCCATTGTAATATTTTTATGTCCCCAGGCTCTTTTCATTTTTCCCCATTTTCTTGTGTTATTTTTGAGATGAGATAATGTCTTGTGTTATACCTCTCAGTTCACTGATTCTTTCCTCTGCCCCTCCATTTTCCTGTTGATACCATCCATAAGCTTTAGGATTTAGTTTTATATTTTTTCAGTACTAAAATTTACCATTTGGTGTGTGTGGTTGTGTGTGTGTGTGTGTGTGTGTGTGTGTGTGTGTGTGTCTTTTGCTTGCAGTTTGCATTTCTTCACTGATGCATTCTATTTTTTTAAAATTTTTTCAAGCATAATATGATAGTTCACTGTAGCATATTTATCATCAATGCCCTGATATCTTTCTCAGATTTTGCATGTTTGACATCCACTGAGTTATTTCCATTCAGTTTGTGATTTTTTCCAGTTCTTGGCATGATGAATGATTTTCAGTTGTAAACTAGACATTTTCACATTATATTATGAATTGTTGAATCTTGTTTAAACCTGTTTCAGCTGGCTTTTTCTGACTCTGTCCTTCCAGGAAAAGGAAGTCCAGGTTTACCACTCAGTAAAGGTGGGATTGTTACTACTGGGTGGGATGGAGAGTTCCCCATGTGGTCTCTATTGACACATCAGAGGGGTGCCTTCTGACTGCATGGTTGAGCTGTTATGATCTCACCCCAATGTGGAGGAGAAGGAGTACCTTATTACTGCTGGGTGGAGATGGAAGTCCACATCTTCTATATAGTCTGTATGGACACTGCACAGGGAGAGGGGCCTTGTTGCTCATGTACCGAGGTGGGAGTTCCTCAAGTTTCCATCCCACCGATCCCTCTACCTTGAGCTTTGGTTGAGATCTGGTGCATAAAGAAAGCAAGGATGTTCCACAGAACAGATGCTTATTTTCAAACAATGCCATAATCAGTTCCATCCACTGGTGTGTTATGGGGTCTTAATAACTGCAGAAATCCCCTAGTAACAGAGTACCAATGTATGGATGATCTTGACATCTTAATGTACTCTGTCAAGTAGAATATTGATGGAAGGAGACTAATTGGAAGCATCTTTTTAGAGCATTATAGAGCATATTAAGATTATTTATGAACATGGTTATGAAGGAAAAGAGAATCCCTGAAATATTAGACTCAATTATGTTATTTTAAAGTTATCTTTCAAGCATTAAAATAATAACCCAGTGAATAAAAGTTCAACACATTTAAGGACTTCTGTATTTTAATTATGTTTTTAGCTGCTAATAATAACATGGCTTCTCTGGATTCTGAAACTGCTATGGCTTTTTTGCTATAAAAATCAGAGAAGTGCTTACATAGTGTAAGAATTGACCATAAATTTTAATCTCTGGAAATAAATGTAAATTATTCTTAGTCTCTATCAGAGAAAATAAACTTTCCATAATAAATATTATACTCAGGTAATATTTTTATTTTGAGACAGATTTCAAAATGATGAGTCTAAAAATAAATAAGCTTGAATGTACACATCAAACCTACATAAACTCTGTAACTTTATTTCTAAGATTGATCCATATTGGATGCATGAAAGAAAGTATAATAATGGAAACAATTTTTAAATTCTATTTTTCTGTTTTCTTTCATGCTAGTGGTTTTCCTGTGAAAAATATATTTGTGGTTTTGGATTCAAACTTCATTTGTTTCAATGTATTTCACTTTTCCAAACATAGCCTTTTGCCAAGTAATTTCAATCAGGTGCTATGTCATTTATTTTTATGTGGAATGACAATAGTAATTAATGGAAGTATAATGTAATTTGGACTATAGAAATTGAAGCTAATTTTCAAATAATATTGTGCTTGCTCAAGAAAAGAATGACTTTAAAAGGTAGAAAAGATAAACAATAATTTAGTCTTTTTTTTAGTATGAGGTTTGTGGCCTGCATACAAAAATTTTATCATCATATATACATAATTGCCTAGACTTTTTTCAAATCTTAATGGTAAATACTTTCTCAGCTATTTTAATATTTGGGTCACTAATTTGATAGTTCACTCACGTTTCTCCTTTTATGCGACAAAAGCAATTGAGGATCTGCTATTGGTATTATCACCCTCTCCACAGCACCTTTTCTGAGTCATACACCAAAGGTTTTATGAATAAAATGCAAATAATATGCATGCTCATAATTTGGGAGTAAATTAAATTAAAAAGCTGCTATTTGTCCACCAATGAGATGTTGTTTTTTTTAACATAATGATGATTTGGTTTTGAATAAGGATTGATTAACATTTGATAGATGCAAATTATTTCGTCTGTATCTTCTGTGGAAGAAATCATATCACCATGAAATCATGCCTAAGTCTTCATGTCAAGAAATACTGCACTAAATATTTGCTTTTAAATGCATATCAGTGGAAACTTAAAAGGACCACAAAAAGTCTTAGAGGCTAAAGTTTGAAGCATTAGAAATGTTTTATCTGCATCATTTAAAAAAAAATTCTTGTCAACTTCTTTATTGTGCTACCTTGTTTTTGCTACCAGTAATTTCAGAAGTGACAGAAATTTATATGATGAAAGTAAATGAGGCATATATTCATACTAAGGAACAATTGAAAAATTATAAATTATAGATTAACACAGCCATACTTATTTTTAGGAATGTGTAGATTTTTTTTTCAAATTTTAACGGTAATACTTTCTCAGCTATTTTAATATTTGGTTCACTAATTTGATAGTTCACTCACATTTCTCCTTTTATGCCACAAGTGGGGTTATTAAGTGTGGTTATTATTTTAAGCAGTTTATTTCTTTCCATATTATAACTACTGAAAATGGTGTCCATACTACAAGCACTTTTATATGTTCATGTATATATTTGATATTCTAATAAGGTGTAAAGTATCAACTTTTTGTATGTGTGAAATCTCTGATGAATGAAACAAAAGATCAGCCAACTAGTTAGCTCACCTGGCATGCATATGGCCCGGGTTCAATCCTCAGCACCACATACAAACAGAGATGTTGTGACCACCAAAAATTTAAAAAAAAAAAAGTTAAATAAATAAATAAATTAATTAATTAAATAAAACCTCAAAGACCCTCCCCCCATCCCCGCAGTTGGGAAACTAATCTTACTTATTCAGTTGTATCATCATTAAAAATTATTTTTTCCACTGGCATGTACACGCACATACTCAGGAGCACAAAGAGTACTCTAATCGTTTGAATATAAGAATTCTCCAATATATCTTTGAGAGAGGTTTCAGTGAATTAAAAGGGTAAAAATCTTAATATAACCAACCTGAAGTTTTTTGGACTGCTTTTGTACATTGCTTTAACCTTGAAGAAGTTATTCTTTTAGTTTCATGTCTATTATATTTAAATAATCTCTCCGCATAAACATAATATTCTATAGCCACATAATAAACTGTGTAGGAAAAAAATCTTTAAATTATTAAAATGCTTCATCAAAGAATATGGTTATATAAACAAAAATATTTAAAATTTTTAAATATTCATGTGTGACATAGGTCACAATCATATAAATTTGGTTGCATGTTTAGCTACTTACAGACAATAAAATCACATCTTAAGCTGTTTTAAAAATTCTGATTTATAATAAGTACATTTCTACAGTAAAACCATTTGGTCTTGTTTGTGCAAAAATTAAAAATAAATGATAAGGAGTTATGCTTTTGAAGTCTATTGCAGGAACTAGAGTACTCCTTTGTTTTGCAAAGTGAATTCTTTAGTGCAACTAAAGCCTTTGATATCCAGAATTGTAAAGGGAGAAAATAAGACTGGGATTCCCAGAATCCCTGAATTTAAAGATTGCTCTGAGATTCTGAGGATAATGGGAAGATTTCATACTTGGAGTCTGTTCTTAACTTCTGCTCCAATCAAGGTAGTGATTTGCTCTTTTAAAAAGTTCACTGAACCACATAGAGGCTGACACATGCCTTAACTGGCACTGGAAACTTGAGCTTTCCATGAGGTCTTCTGTCTGGGATTCTATCTGGAGCAACAACAGAAAAGGTACGTGTGTGTGTGTATGTGTGTGTGTGCACATGCTTGTGCATGTGCTTACATGTGCACAGGCAGTGGAACTTAAATGGTGGATGAGTTGCTAAAAATAATTTTAAAAACTCATTCTGTACAACTTCAGTGGGACAGTGAATGGGGGCCAGAGGTAAACGTGTGAGTGTGAGTGTGTGCATGTGTGTGTGCTTCCTGAATTCATATTTAAAGAAATTAGACTTTAGTTGTTATGATTGTCACCTCTTTCTCTCCATTAACCAGTCCTGGAACCTGTGCTGACACCCTCCAAATGTAGGGACAGCTCTTTTAGGCTCAGTGGGGGTCTTACAATAGATAAATTTTAACTGCATATTAAAAAAGTGGGGTCAGGGGAAGATCCTCTTTCTTCACTTTGGCCTACCAAAGTTAAAACAAAGTCCCATTAAACCACGATGAGACTGTGTTTTCATGTGAGCTTATAACAAGCAGTCTCTAAGCTCAACATATTGGTGATTCACATCTTTTTTTATAAAAGTATTTGAAGTTGCAAAGGTGAACTTTTAACTCCCTAATTACTATTCCTCCTTATCAATATGTTTTGTGCATTTTCTACAATTTTATTTATATAAACATCTTTCAATAAAATTCTTACCCAATATATAGATGTGAATAAAGTGTATAATAATGAAGCCAATATTTGTTTGTTAACTTAAAAAATAATATAATAAAAAATTTCCATGATTGGAAAAAAAATGGAAATAAATTAAATGTATAATGTCAGGAGTGCATATAAATGCATTTGTATGTGCTTTTTAGAAAATGAGCATCAACTTTTTATTTTATCATTTAATTTTTAATTTTTACTATTTTACTGATACATAATATTTGTACATTTGTGGTACAATGTGATGTTTTGATCATATACAATGATTATATAAATATAATGTTCAACTCAGAGTAGTTAGCATATCCAAGGTCAATAAAGGAGTGCAGTGTTATTGTTTGATAAGAGGCATAAATTCTGAGGAACTTACTTTTTCAGTTAGCATGTCTGGATTATTTGTTGCTATCTATTTTTGAACACTACCATCCGGCACTTGCTAAGGAAATGTATGTCAAATAAAAGATAGTCTTCTGATACCTAAATTATTGCTGGTGAATAAAATTTGTTTTGTTTTATTTATTACATTAGGCCTATTTTTAAATCTAGCCAAAATCTAGTAAAGGTAAATGCAATATACAGAATGTGTTAATATATTAATTATACAAAGAATGCAAAATATAGAATAACTATAATAGATAAAAAACAGTAGATAATAAGATGGTTTCCCTTTTTAGTAAAAAGTTGCTAAATGTCAATAATGAAGATTCCAGAGGCAAATCACAAAACTCAGTTGTAAGAACAGAAAAAAAAAAATTAAGCAACTGAGTCATTAGGTCACCTTTCCATGGCCTTTTGTAATAGTGTTATTCTAGGGCATTGCTGGTTAAATGTACCTTTAAGTTTTCTAAGCACATTTCTGATTGTCAGACAAGAGTTCAGTGAGAAAGAATTATTGTGTGTTTTATAAGAAAATGACTCAAATTTAATAATTTAAAGACTAATAATTCAATAATCTCTGTACTGTATGATCTAGGTGAAGTATATAAAATTTCTTTGTATTTTCTCTGTGATGGTTTTGTGCAACTTTAACAAACAAGCCATGAATGTCTACCACTAGCAAATCTTTGCTTTGTAACTGAGACCGTCTTTTACTTCTTATTTGTACATGAGGTTTGATCTGTCTCATTGAAGGGATAAATGCCTGTAATTTATAAACAACCCTATTTAGAAATAGGAGCAGTAGGGAAATTCAAGATTAAAAGTAGGAGATTTCTGTTACCCATACATCATAGCAATATTATCTGTACCGTGGTTGCATACTGGAACAAGGATGAATTTTTATTACTTGGTCTTCAAACTGAGACAACTCTTACAAGCCTAATGTAAAATAACCAATCAAACTTTTATTGCATGATACATTCTTGTTATTTAGGCAATATTTCAAAACCCTAAATGTTAACACAATCTGATAGTTTCATTAGTTGTTTACTGTCTCTGTTGGTCCTTTGTGGTGTAAACAAACACCTTCTTGTGCAAATCAGCCATTTAAAAAAATACTTTTGAAGAGGAGTGTTTTATAAGTAGAAAATTTTAGATGTACCATCTAAATGCATTCTGTTCTTAATTTTTTATCCTCAGGTTGGTGAGACCAGATGCAAAAAGGTTTGTACTTCTAAGTCTGACCTGCGATCTAATGACTTCAGCATTGTTGGAAGCTTACCAAGAGATTTTGAATTATCCAATTATGACTGCTATGGAAAACCCATTGAAGTCAACAATGGACTTGGGAAATCTCAGGCAAAGAACAATAAGAAGCCTCCCCCTGCCAAACCTGTTATTCCAACAGCAGCAAAGCGAATTGACCTATATGCAAGAGCACTATTTCCCTTCTGTTTCTTGTTCTTCAATGTTATATATTGGTCTATATATTTATGATGATTTTTTCCATTTCTATCAAATAAAATCCCATTTCATTGTGACCAACCCAATTCATAAATGCTGATCTGTGAAAACTTTTGCATTTTCATAGCAATATATTGCATTTTGGATGCCATTTGATTGTAATAAAATGTGGCACCTTACTTTTGAATGGCAGCATGATCCTATAATGTCTGTGCTCTAATATTGATGTATATATGTACAGCAAGCATATTGCTTTAGGAATAAATGAAGGATAAGCATACTACATAATATAATTCCAAACATTTTTCTTCGGTTAGTGTAAACTGCAAATACTTCAGATATTTCTGGTAATAAAATGATGTGCACGCTGATTCCTGTTATGGTCGCTATTCTAATATATGTAATATTTCCAATTTCCTTCCTTGTATCTTTCAAAGAAAACCATCTTATTCTTGTATAATTTTAGATGATATTATCACAGATTAAGCCAAGTAGTGTTACATATTGTTTAAACTTTGTAAGTAGAAATATATCAGTTATAATTATGCAGGCTCTGTGGAGAAATAAAGTTCCCAATGTTATTAATTTGTAAAATCAGCTCATTTTAAGATGTGCCTGTGTTGTCAAATTGCCAGATAATAAAACACAGTAAAGCATTTTTGAAACAAAGAGAAACCCACAGTTACATAAATGCATACTGGATTCTGACTTCTGATAAATAAAAATACATAAAGGATAGATACATCAGTTAAATATTTACCATAAAATTTATTTAAATTATTTTAAAACCCAAATTGATTTTCATGGATTTCATTTGTTGAGAGAGTACACAAAAGCATTGTGCCTTAAAAAGAGTTTTACATATTTTAAATCAGAATGCAATGACAGATATATGATTTCACATGTTTTTTAAGAAAGCAAGAGGAAATAAGTACCCTATTACTAGAAGTAACTTGAATTGGAAATTTAAAAAAAACATAATCATGAAAGAATATTAACTACTTTATTAAAATACTTACATATTTTAAGTAAAATTGAAAATGTTTTCTACTTTATTTTATATTTTATGTATTTGAATATTTGGGGATATGTTACAAAACACTTAAAGATTATGTAAATGATATCTTTGTTTATGTTAGACTTCATTTCTACTTGTATTTTCTCTCTTGCCAAAAGTCTAGACGACCGAGTTTTGCTTACTTTGATCTTGTTCCAACCTGAAAATAAGCACTAAGTCTCCTTTTATGAGACCCCCCATTTTCTAATAATATCACATCCAATGCTCCTTTTTATTTCTGCCACAGCCAAAATTAGAACTATCAGTAATTCACATAACATAAACGTAAGACCAAAGGAGTACACTTACGGTATTTGGAGAGTTTTGTTCCAGCTGAATGTTTCTATGGACAACTCAATAAAATTATGGCTCCTGCAAATCACTGTTTGTAAATCAATGCTCTTCAGTTCATTGAAGACATTTTTAAAAGATTATTGCGGATCATGAGCTTTTTAATGGGATATAATCTCATCTTCTCTAGTCCTTCAGCACCCCCTAGTTGCAAAAGCATACCCATCTTAAATTTTAATAATGCCGCAAGTAACCATATAGATGGATTTCAGTATCCTATTAAGACCCAAGGTAACAGCAGTCTAATGGAACTAGGGTAGGATAAACAGGATCTTGAATAGCACTTAAATCACTAAAAATTTTATTTGCAAAAATTATATATGCTTATGTCTTATTTATTTTTACAAATTGTATTCATATTGGGGAGTTTGACCTAGAGTGTTAAGTATATACTCTAACATACTGAAGATGGATCTCATTATATAGAAATATATTTGTTGAAAATAAAGTTAATGAATTTCTTTTTTGTATCTCCTTAAGATCAATTTTAATACCAAATTATATATAAATAGCTATCCCAGGATTAAGTGTGTATATATAACTTCCATCAAAACTGAGAAGTGTTACCAAGAGTTTAGTAATTTAATTCCAGGGCAGTTCTCACCTGTGTACATTCTATGGTATATATTTCTAAATTTGTGGGATCTCCTGTACTTCAAATCAAGTATCTTCAAAATAAAAATTATCATCTGCCTCATGAATCAGTAGGTTATTTTATTTCTGTTAAAGACATTGCTTATTCCGGTCATAGAGTTTCCCTTCCTTATCACAGTGAATATTTTTTCAAGTCCCAAGTCCTATATATTCTCTCTATGGTTCAGAAATTAAATTTCTCCCAAAGGCCATGTGTTTAAGGAGTGGTAGCCATTCCGTGGCATTACTGGAGAATAGGGGAACCTTTGAGAAGTGAGCCTTAGTGGAAAGAGATTAGGTCGTCAGGGACGTATCCTTGGAAGGGGATATTGGGACCCCAGACTCTCTTTGCTTCCCAGCATCCCTGGTTAACATCTCTGTTCCACCACATGCTCCACACCGTGATGTTCTGTCTTGCCACAGACCTAAAAGCAAAGTAACCACCCAACCATGAACTTAAAACTCTGAAACTGTGAGTCAAAATATGTTTTCTTCCTTTTAAGTTGATTAATATTTCATCTATGTCACAGTGACAGAAAGCTGACTAACATTCTCCATCTTACAGTTTCTGTCTCCTCTCCATTCCTAATGACACTGTCCTAATGAACTTTCCCACTCTACTATATCAGCAGTTGACAGTCTCACTCCACTATAACTCTATTTCATTTTGAACTAAGTTTGTGAATTTTTTTTACTTGTGAATTGCACAAATGATGCATTAATATATTTATGTATTTTAAAACACATGACCAGGCACAGTGGCACAATGCCTGTCATCCCAGCAGCTCGGGAGGCTGAGGCAGGAGGATTGCAAATTCAAAGCCAGCTTCAGCAACATAGTGAGGCCTTATGTAACTTAATGAGACTTGTCTCAAAATAAAAAAAAATATATATTTAAAAATGACTGGGCATGTGGTTCAGTGGTTAAGTGCCTCTGGGTTCAATCCCCAGTTCAAAAACAATAGAGTAAGCACTTGGTGTTCCTGACATAGCGTTCTTTCTATGAACTAGTCTCTCTCTTCCCCAGGTGTCACCTTTGATTTGAAACAATCCAGATTTGATTCTGGGTATTTCATTCTCTATATAATTTTTAAATATAAAAGGTAATTTAACATAATGTGGTATACCATAAAAAGATTTTGTTATATGAATTGTTTTGCAATTTCTTTGTTGTTTTTATTTACTGTGTATTGGAGTTCTTTCCAGGTGGGGACATATAAGACTTTCATAAACCTAACTTCTGTCTCTTTTTATTCTATAGGATGAATGTACCTGAATTTCATTTCTTTTTAAAGTGGAAATTTAGCTTGCTTTTTTTCTAATAAAAAACAGCAATATCACAATAAGTATCTGTGTGCATGGATATGTATATTTGTATGAAGCAGATGTCAAATATGGAGTTGCTGAATTGAAAGATAAAAAACATTTTAAATTCTGGAAGATTCTCTCAAATTTCCCTCCAAACAGATGTTAAACCATGTAAACCATAATCTGCCCAATCTCTGATCTTAGTTCTCACCCCATGTCATGTTGTTACTCCATTAGTTTTCTTTTTAAAAAACTTTGTTTATACCATTTCAGACGTTTAAAAGTACTGGAAAAGTATTACAGAGAATTCTGTGTGCCCTTCATCCAAATTTCCCCAATATTAATATTTTCTCATGCTTACTTTATTTTTCTCTCTCTTCTATGTGTGCCCTACTTTTTTTTCCCTGAAACTTTCAAAATGAAGTAGCAGATGGATGTCCTTTAACCCCTACTAATCTAGGAGTTTCCTAAAATACAATGCCATTTTCTTTCATAACCAGAGTAGTACAATGTACCAACATCAAGAAATTAGCATTGATTAAATGCTGTAATCTGGAAACCCAATTTGAATTTACCAAAGTTCCTATTAATTTTTTTTGCTGTTGTTCAGGATGCAATCTAGCATCACATGTTTCATTTAATTGTCATGACATTAGTGTCTTTGAAATAGAGCTGTGATTACTGCATTCTCTGGATCAAATATTTTTAGTGCCTTTTGCTGCCAATGAATGAAATAAAAAGTTCTCTTAAAATGTATATACAATTATCTCTATTAATATTGAACTTATGTCTGTAGCCATTTCTCACTCCTATTCTGCTCACATCCTAAAATCCAACCAAAATGATATTGACCATTTTATATCTCATTTAAGTTCAGCCAGTCTCTTTCCTTTTAGGTAAGTGCTTAATTTAAAGTTCACTATTTCTTTTAAATGGACCAGTCTTGAATGTCAAGAGTCTTCAAATACTCATTTAAGTAATATGTATTTTATTCAATATTAAATGTTTTTTAGTCAAATGATTTCATGATCTGTGAATAATAAAATTGAAATATTTTCTATTACATGTGCTGTGCTCAAATTAAATGGCTCTAAAACCCACTCAGTTTATCCTCATCTTTATTACTGAAGATTTCAATGAACATACATTGTTGGATATAAAATTTTAAACTATCAGGCCTAAAATGAGAAGTAATTTGAAATCTTGTTTATAGTCTTTACTGAATACTTTCATGATAAGATATCATTACTTTAGAACAGGAGATTTACTCAAATTATGTTTTCAAATTAATTGTATATATATATATAATATATTAATGATTTAGCCTTCATTAACTTTCATTTTTTAATGAAACTGGATCTTTCAAGGGGCTAGGGTCAAGTTCTTTTATTCATTAGTAATATCAGTAGAGTAAGAACACCTTACACATTTTCCTGTCATTAATACTAACAGAAAATATGATGTCATATTTAAATTGCTTATACTCTTAGTGTTTATATATACATATGCATAAACTTATTATTTTATACCTTAATACATTTTGTATTTTCTATATATGTACATATTTGAATTATACATAAATATGTATTATTTTATTATGTTCTTAACCAGGTAAAATAATAATAAAAAAACTTATGAATTCTGTTGTAGTTAGGTTTTTGGTAAAACAGTTTACTCCCATAAGTATTTTTTTCGATTTCTAAAATCTCACATATCACACTCAAAGGCAATTCCTTTTAAACCCTCTCAGAAAGAAATACTAAACAAAAAGATTGTAAATCAATAAGAGTTTATAGGATGAATAAAACATAACTTCCATTCTTAAGTGATATATAGTCAACAATGGGAGAAGGACATATATACTAAATATATAAATCACCATAATACAAATGAAAATATAATGCATATTATTAAGAAACATAAGAAGACTGAACAAAATCATTTGTCTAAAAGAAAAATAAAGAAATACTTTAAGATGACTAAATAAAAACTATTTTATAACAGATTACAGAATTTTGAGGCTAGAAGTTGGAAGTTTATTGAAACTAAAAAGAAATGCAAGTTGCAAAGTGAAGAAACATTGCAGTAAAAAGTCTTAAAGTGCTATTTGAATTTTCTATCCTAGTTAACATTGTTGAGGAAATAATGAGCAGTAGAGTTTCCTGAGCTGGTGATGTAATGCACTTTAGCTAATGTTTCTTAACTAAAACCCACATCTGATCTCAATCCTATAACCTACACAATTTTCAGCAAATCCCGATTTGCAGCCTGAGGCACTTGCAGTTCAATTAATATCATTGAGAGTGAAGTAGCCCGAAGGAGGGCAGAGCCCCCCACTGTTTAGCAAGAATTGCAATGAAACTGCAGGTTCATTGCCAATTACCTCAATGAATAGAGATTTTATTAGTCAATTAGTATTGCCTGCCCTGTGCCATTGATGACAGTAAGAGAAACACGTTTTTGTGAAATGGCAAAGTAAGGGAAGATGCAAATCATTTTAGCCTTTGGAAAACTCAGCTCAGCTTATTGTGTGTTCCCACTGGACAGACTGTTCTTTTCTGTCTGAGGGTTGTAAATGGGACAGAAGGGAAATAGAATTTGACAGTAGTATATATCTGTCTGCCTCTCTTTGATGACTATACTCTCAGCATAAGACTTTTGGGAACCTTGTGCTTAGTACGTGAATGACAAGTGCAGCATCAGATGTGCTTGCTTAGTAACAAACTGCAGCATGTTTCCTAAGGCTAAGTCAGAGTCTGCTAGCTTGTCAACTACAAAGATGATCTTTAACATATTAACTGAGAGCATATTATGTGGAACTCATTAAGAGGGAATAACCTAATAAATTCTGCCTTGGACTATTATAAAGCCTCTTTCTAAACACAGCTGCATTTTTCCGGTTCATTCATTCCTAGGCTCAAAAGCTCTTTCATTTGAAAATCACTAGTTTCCAATCAGCCCACTGGCATCTTGGAAACTTTCAAATTTGAAGGTGAATTAATTTAAATGTACAAATTAAAGTGTGAAATGTTCTAAGGAATATATGTGGAACATGCACCAGAGCACAATAAACTAAGGAGCTAAATTAACCTGAAAGCCCATATCACATATAAATATAGGGGGCGATAGGAGAAGATGGGAGAAAGAAACTTGGATTGGAAATACTGGGTTATGAATCTTGGTTCGTCGTTTATAATCCTGCTGATTTTGTCAAAGAATTTTTGTTTTTTTTTCAGTCATCCATTTTTTAAGAAGGGATAAACAATACTATAAATATTACAAATTATAATGTTTATGTCTGTCTTTTATAGTGGTTAAACCAATGCCTTGGACATAGTCTGGGCTACAGTCATACTAGTAATATAGATCTTTGCAAGACATTTAAATGTGTGAACCTCAGTTTCCCCACCTGTATATTTAATAAAATGACAACTTCATACATTGTGACAATTTAATGTGTCATTATATACACAGCATATAACAGAGTTTCCAGAATATAAGGATGTGAGAAAATATTTTTAATTACCTTGTTTTATTTCTTACTACTATTATGCTATTTCTAGCAGTAAATTACTATTAACAACACATTTTTTCAAAATGTCTTTATTAAAATGACAGAGCCATTTTGACAAAAGATGCATACTACTTTTGCTTTTTAGATACCTTAGCATTCAAATTCATTGTTATCAATGTAGAATATAATTTAAAGGTACATACATTAGATAAAACTATAAATTACTTGTTATTTTTGGAATAAGCAACAGAGTCTTTGGAATATTGACTTGGAATTCATAATTAAAAGTTAGGTTGTGGGTTATTCAATATAATAATGCCAGAAAAAAAGAATTTTCAAATTCACATATTTAAGAATAATATGTCATACAGTTTACAACACAGAAAAACACAAATAAATGTGAATGTTTCTGAATCTTTGAAAGAAAACATAATATAGAAATTGAGCTTCATTTTCTTATATTAATCCATGTGTGGTAATAACAAAAGGTCATAGTGACACTCATAGTGACTATTCTGGAAAACCCTATGACTCTAAATTTCTTTCTGAAACATAGGTGGAATATTAAATTATGTTTAATAAAATCATAATATTAATAGATTTTATCACATTCTAATGCTTTGAAGTTCCAACTACTAAATATAATGGTTATTCTCAATTAATTAAATGTTAAAATTAACCCAATTCTGTATAATGAATTTATACATTAATGTATAAATGGTAATGTTTTGTATTCTGAACTCATCCTTAAAATGTATGAAGCCAACTTCAACCTCTAACTATTAAAACCATATTTAACTCACACTAAGGCAATATATTTTGTATTAGAACCAAAGTACTCGTCCATTTTACTGAGAAAACTTTTTCTGAAGTGTCTTAACACTTCAGACAAGTACAGTGCTGGACAGAGATGAAGGTAAATAAATTAATGTACTAAATCAATTTCAACTCTATATGCAATTTGATGAGACATGAGAAGCAAATATCATAACCTCCAGAACAGAAAAAGAATGTATAGTGTGACTGTATAGTAACACTTTGTCCCATTATTTAAATACCTGGGGACTTTGAAATGCCTTTAGAAGCTGTCATTTTGTTGTTGTTGTTTGTTTGTTTGTTTGTTGGGTCAAAGAAAAATTAGGTGAACAGAGTTTGAGATGTACTGCATAGGATAATTTGAAATAAAAAGGCACTAGATCCAAAAGATATGGATGAATTATTAATAAAGGATTTCATTAACAATATATTTGCTAGGTAGAATCTATTTCAGGTCAAGAGCATTTAAAACTAACAAACATAGATTGTTTGAGTTATACTATGGAAAATGTCCTTGAAATTTTATGAGGTTAATATATATTAACCTCATAAGAACTCTTAGGGATAAATTCCTGTGTATGTTTTTAAGGGGTAGTACACTTTATTTCCCTGATTTATTTTGTATTCTACCTACAAAACAACAAGTTGAGATGAGAGTGGTGTAGATGAACACAACATCCACGGACATATGACACACATGAGATACACACACACGTTTGTATATGAATATGTCTGTGTATGTATATATAGACATACTGGATATATTTGGATAAGTATACATATACACACAAAAATATATAATAACATCAATTGTATTCTATTTGTAACTAATACATACTATATTTTTCCCCTTTTGAAGTTCTGAAGGCTATTTTATGTCTATGTGGGACAGTTTCACTTAAGGTTACATTAGAAGCTTTTTGCCAGAATGCCTATTTAAAGATCAAATAAAATAAGTGTGTGCTAATTGATATGAACCAGATGGCCCACAAAGAAAAACTTAGTCTCCACAGATTGTTCCATTTATTTATTTGTGTGTTTATTCATTTAAAAACACTCCCATTCTTGTATGTACCCCAGGCTCATTCTTCTTCACCTCATAAAATGAACTATACACCCTTCCCACCCCCCCTTCATTCCATACATCAAAAACAACTCCTGTTTCTTCCATGCCAAATGATCCTGAGAGGAAACATATCCAGTTGCCTCCTTGTTCACCTAGTTTAGTTCTTTTGAACTTATACAAAATTCAGGCGAAATTTAATTCCTTTCACCTAGGCCAAGTCACTCCTGTTCTCCTGGGGTTAGGGGACCTGCGGAAATTTTGTTAGGGTATCCTATCTGGTACATATTCATGAGCTGCCATTCTTGATTACAGTCCCAAATCCAACTCAATTTCCATTTCTGGGGCTCAGTCTTCCTCTAGTTCCCTCCTTCCCATATATCTTCCTTGGTGCACTTTGGAATGCCTAAGTCTTTCTAAAATTTCCAACCCCAAGTTTTATTTGTTCTATTTGCTACCCTACCTTGCTTGGACTTAAGCTGAACTCTCCAGAGAACTTTCTGTTAGATATCAAACTGTGAAACAGATGGTAAATTACATGTAATTTAAATAGGCATTTTTTTTGTTTCACCATATATGGGTTATGGGACTTGAATTATCAATATTCTTGCTTCCTAATAATATTTCTCTACCTAGGTAAAACTTGTTTCTTTTGAAGACTTAGCTATCTTTCTATATGATGCTTTTAAGTATGTATATGTGTATGAGAGGGAAGGAGGAAGGAAAGAGAGGTGCGAAGGAAAAATATCAGAAACATGATAAAGTAAAGAATGTTTACCTGTAGTCCAATATTGAGAATTAAATCACTTTAATTTTATATATGGTTTAAATTTTGCTTTTTTTTTCTTTTTATCAATAAGTAACACATAAACACATCAACTTAGTGTTTAAAAGAAAATGGAACATGAAAGAGAAGAGAAAAATAAAGCTGAAGCTGTTATCACCTACATTTGATTATCTTGATTCTATAAAATCATACCTGTAGGCATGCATGATTATTAGTTTAAATTAAATACTAAAAAGAAAAATATACAAATATTAGTGTTTTGAGATTTATGTAAATGATAAATTATTTACAACCTTCACAACATTAGGATCTTTGAGAATAATTCACATAAATATCCAGACTATTGCTTTATAAGAATGTATCACATTTTATTTAATTAGTAATTAATATAATATTTTTAAAATATTTCATTATTTCAAACAAGTCTTCCATAAGCATTTTTTTGTGAATTTTTCCTGGTATTTATGTGAGAGTGATTCTGTATAGTAGATAGCAAGTAGAATACCACACATCAGTAATTAACCAAAATTTCATTGATAATATAAAATTATTATGCAAGGTAACTACATCCCATACAATCACATTACTACCAGAATTATATGGAAGAATTCATGTTCTTCTTTTAATAACTCATATAGTTAGAAAATGACATCCAGTAATTTCATTAAGCTAAAATGCTGAACACATTGTTTTAATTTTTAGCTAATGAGATGGTTGTATTTTTTTCTCTTATTTCCTACTATGTAGCTGCTGTAAATTTGAAATACTACCTATTTTCCTAGGATAAGCTATATTTGTGATGTATTAATTTGGCATACTTCTTTTATATTTAGTATAATCATTTAAAAGTTCTCTAAAATTGCTATATGTCTATTTAAAAGTGAGAATGGTCAATCATAATTTTAAAAAATTTTATCTATATTTCATTTAGGCATCTGGTTACACTAGTATTCTAAAATAAGTTGGGTAGCTTTCTAGTTCTTTCCAAACTCTGGAAAAGATTAAATAAACTTGAAATTAATGGTTCTTTCAGCTTTCTATAATTGTCATAGAATTGAATTGTTCTTGTGCAATTGATGGTAGGCTGGGAGACATTTATGATATATATATAATTCAAGTGTTTTCCTTCTTGGCAAATTTTGATAATTTATATTTTTCTCTAGAAAACTGCCCATTTCATTTAGACTTCAGCTCTATTGTCTCAACATCATTCATAATGTATTGTGACACATAAAATAGTTATTAAAACCTATGTCATTTTCTAATGCCAATGAACCCTTAATGATATTTTTTTCATGTGTTTTTCTTTTTGTAATTGTATTTGAGAGTTTCTACTTTATTGGTCTTAATTGAATTATCCTGTGTGTGTGTGTGTTTTATTTCATTTATTCTATTTCATTCATTTCTCCTTCCATCTTCATTATTTCCTTTCTTCTATTTTCTTTAGATTTAGTTTGTTATTTTTTCCATAATATTTTGATTTGAATGCTTTGTTTATGTTTTACCAACCATTTTTATCTTCTAACAAATGCACTATAAATTCTCCTTTCAGTTCTACTGCATACCACAAATGTGGACAGATATTTTTATGTAATGTTAGTTATAAATGCTCCACATTTTTAATTTTTATTTTTTCTGCAATCTAAAATTATTTATGAGTGTGGATTTTAGTATCATAATTGATGGTACATTTGGCTATCATTTTGTTAGTGATTTCTTATTTTACTGTGTGTGATTTAATATAATCTACAAAAACATTTTTTAAAATTATGGGTTTGTCATTTTCTTTTCACAGATTTATTCACCCACTATATACTTTGAAGCTTTATGTTAACATAAATAAATATTAAAAATAAATACAACTGCATGCACATGAGTTCACAATGAACTTTTTTGGTGGACTGTTGCATTTATTTGTACGAATTTTGCTGTATTATACAACTTCAAACCTTTGTCCTTTAATTCTTTATTTTACCTAATGTTAATATTATCATATAACTTTCTTTTTTGACATTTTCGTCTTTCTTGTGTTAATTGCATTATGTATATTTCCTGTGAATTGTGTATAACTCTGTGATATGAGTTATTTTAAAATCTATCTGGAATCCTTGTTTAATTATAATAAAACACTAGATTCAAATTGGGAAACATTTTATGAAAGACTTGGCCAGTCATCTTCAAAAGTGTTAAGGTTGCACTGGGCATAGTGGTCCACACCTAAATGTAGCTACTTGGGAGGGTGAAGCAAGAAGATGGCAAGTTTAAAGCCACCTTCAGTAACTTAGTGAGATTCTATCTCAAAAACTAGATAGGGCTTGAGATGTGTGGCTTAGTGGTAAAGCACCCCTGGATTCAATCCCAAGAACCCCAAATATACTGGGTACTCACTCAATCAGAACAAAGTAAATTCCATGCAGGTATAATAATTTCAAAATGAACTCCAATATTATAAATAACTATAATGCAACAATAAAAACAGATTATACCCCCAGCCCAAGAGTGTCAAGATCAAGAAAAACAAGGAAACTCATGCTTTTAAAGAAACTAAGAAGACATGATAACTAAATACAACATGGTATGCTGCATGGGATCCTAGAAAATTTGATAGAAAGACAGGAGGAATTACAATAAAACCTGTAATTCATTTAGAGAGACTGCTGAGGCTAGTGTGTTAGTTTTAATAGATGTGACATGGTTACATAAGATGCTAACATTATAGCAACCTGGGAGAAAAACATGGGAAATGGGTATTTCCTTTGCTACTCTTGTATGAATCAAAACTAAGTTAAAAGTAAAAGTTTAACAATATATTAACATGCATGTTTGACATATTTATATTTACTGTTTTTAGTGATATATCGAACCTACGTCTGATGTTTTATATGGTGCTTTTACCTCTTTTTACTTCTATTTGTTATTTTGATCACATTTTCTTGAGTCTATCTTTTCCCTGTCAGACAGAAATCTATTCATTATATTATTTGGTATAAAAATACCAACACACATATCTAAGTTTTTTCTTCAAAGTCTAAATAAATTTAATAAATCTATTCACTCCCTGAACCAAACAAGATGAGTATTTCCTTCTTTATTCTTAACTCAGATATTATATATAGTTGCCTGAAAATTTAATTCTGGAATACTATTAAACCCAACCATTTTTATTATTGAATTCAATACTTATTGAAATTTTTCAATATTTCTTTGCTAATCCTTTTCACATATCCAATTTCTTCCGATCATTTTTTTCCTGTTGGAATATATTAGTTAGAAGATTTTAAAAGTGTACTTTACTTTCTAATTTATGAATAAATTTTGTTTATATTAATCATGTACAGCGTGGCATGCTGTTTTAAATTATGCATATGTTGTGAAATGGTTCTATCAGGCTAATTAACAGGCATTACCTCACATGCTTATCATTTTTCTCTGGTGAGAACACTTAAAATCTCTCAGTGATTTTCAAAATACAATACATTCTTAACTATAGTCACCATGTTGCACAATAAAATCTCTTCAACTTATTTCCTCCACACCCTGCTTTAGACAGTATTTGCATTACTGTGACCAAAAGACTTGATGAGAACAACTTTGAAGGAGTCAAGGTTTATTTTGGCTCACAGTTGAGAAGTTTAGTCTGTGGTTAGCTGACTTCTTAACTTTGGGTCCAAGATGAGGTAGGACATCATGGGGGAAGGATCTGGCAGAGAAAAGCAGCTCATGATTTGGTAACCAGGAAGCAGAGAACTCTGTTCACCAGGGACAAAATTTAAATCCCAAAGGTAACCCTGTGACCTACTTCTTCCAGCTACATCTACCTGCCTACTTTTACCACCCCGTTAATCTATTATCACTGGATTAATTCACTGATTAGGTTGACTCTCCAAACCCAATCATTCACCTCTGAACTTTCTTGCATTGTCTCATACATGAGCTCCTGGGAGACACCTCATATCTAAACCATAGCACACTCACACCAACACTTAACTCTTGTGTTTTGATAATAGATATCCTAACACATGTGAAGTGATATTTCATTGTGGTATTGGTTGACATTTCCTTGGTGATTAGTGATCTCAAGTACCTTTTCATATACCTATTGCCTATTTGTATGTTTTCTTGGGAGAAATGCCTAATTAGATCTTTGTTCCTTTAAAAAAACTGGCTCTGTTTTGCTGTCCTTCAGGTTTTAATGCATTTTGGATATCAACTCCTTTTCAAATATGTTGTTTGCAAATATTTTCTCCCATCTTCTATTTGTATATTTATTGTGTTGAATTGTTTTGCAGATGCTTTGCAGTTCGATGTAATCAAATTTGTCCATTTTCACTTTTGTTTTCTGTGCTTTTGGGGTTTATATCCAAAGGCATTGCCCAGATCAATACGATGGAGCTCTTCTCCTGTTTGTATGTTTGCTTTTAGTTTCACAGTTTGTTCTTATGTTGAAGTCATTAATCAGTTTTGAGTTGATTGCTGTGTATGGTGTAAAATAAGGATCTAACTTTATTCTTCTACATGTAGATATCCAGTTTACTGGATACTACTTATTAAAGAGACTGTCCTTTCCCCATTTTGTCTTGATACCAACATCAAAAATCAATTGGTAATAAATTTAAGGACTAATGCCTGGGCTTTTTCTTCTGTTGCACTGATTCATATGTCTGTTTTTTTTTTCTTTTTTTTACCAGTACCATGCTACTCAGATTATTATTTCTTTTTAGTGTATTTTAATCAACTAGTATGATTCCTTTATGTTTTTCTTTTTGCTTAAGATTGCTTTGGGTCTATCTTAGTGGTATAGGAGGATCCCAAGTTGGAAGCCAGCCTCAGCAATGTATCCAGGCCCTAAACAACTTAGGAAGACCCTGTCTCAAAATTTAAAAGAATTAAAAAAGGTCTGGGGATGTGACTTAGTGGTAAAGCAACCCTGGTTTCAATATCCTGTACCCCTTCCTCCCCAAAATTGATTTAGTTTATTAGGGTCTTTTGAGATTCTATTTAGGATTGTTTTTCCAATTTCTTTCTATAAACAGGCCACTGGGATTGTAGAAATTGCACTCAATCTATCAATAGCTCTGGGTAGTATGGATATTTTAACAATATTATTTTTTCTAATCCATAAACACAGTATTTTTTTTTCATTTTTGTGTCTTTTCAAAATTTTCTCACCACTACTTGGTTTCCAGTGTGCATATCTTTCACTTCCTTTGTTAAATTTATTTCTAAGACTTCTTAAGAACAATTTATTTTGTACAAATTCTAATTTCTCTTTCCTTCTTGGACTCTACATTGTGAATGTAGAGAAACGTTACTGATTTTTGTATGCTGCCTTTTCTCATAACTTTTAAGATTTTTTATATCCTATATTTTAATTAGGTAACATTTTTTCTCTTAAGGTTATTCCTTTTCTTATAGAATTTTGAAATATAATGTATTTTTTCCTTCTTAGTTTTAGAGAATTTTTTTTGCTCTTGTTTGTTTTTGTTTTTTGCATATTGGGTACTAGAGATTAAACTCAAGGGTGCTTTACCACTAAGCTATATCCCCAGATCTTTCTATTGTTTATTGTGAGACAGTGTCTTGCTAAATTGCTGAGCCTGGACTTGAGTTTATGATCTTCCTGCCTCAGCCTCCCAAGTGTCTGGGATTATAGGGTTGTGTTACCACGCCCAGATTAGATATTTTTTAAAAAATTAAAGCCTCATTGTTGTTTTATTGCCTTTCTCTGAAACTTCTATAATCATCTTAATCTCTTCATTTATTAAATTGAAGGAAATTTATTTGACAAGAAGCATTGCCCTTTCATATATATTGGAATAGTTGCACAGCTTACATTATATTTTCCAGGAATCATGGGGTCTGTATGCTTCAGATTTATTTACCATGGTTATTTCTAGATAGATCAAAGTATAACCTTCTAAAAACATTCCAAATATAGGGAGTCTTGCTACCAATGGGTTTTCCAGCTACTTTACTACTAGCATCTTTACAAAGATGTGATTTCTTTTCTTTCCTTTCTTCATATTCACCAATGATAAAGGAAAGACTTTATTGTGTGCCTGCTGGTAGGTCTTTTCCTTTCCAGCTCCCCTTTTAATCTCAGTTGAGATCTCCTTGATACATGCTTATCAGAAACATTTTCATAATTTTTCATGTTTTATTTTATAGACTATTTTATATTAAATAATAAAGCTCCTAATTGACCACCATGATGAACTATGAATATGTGTAGAAGGAATTCTCTCTATAAAACATGTTAACTGTGACCATGTCTTTTTACAGTTCTTCAGTTTTTTTTTTATTAGCTCTCTCAACTCCAGCATCTGTAGCTTTTTTAACTTTTAAAGAAACATGTGTTGATGGAGGAATTTTTAATAGGTTAAGGGCAAATTTAATTTTTTGCTGGAAAATCCCTTAGGAAAGTGATTTTAAATCACTTTGGGTCTTCAAATTTGGTCTCAAAATATTTTCTCATTCTGGAGGTCATTATCTATAATAAGCACAATCTTTATTTTATTCTACTTATTGAGCTACAAATCCTTTGTTGCCCATAGAGATGCAGCAGATAAAAAGGAATACTTGGCACATCATACATCAATAAAATCACAGTCTCTTTCTCCACTCATTCTTAACAGAAAGCATATTTTATAATGTGCATACAATCAGAACAACTGGGGTGATGACTACAGGCCTTTGTATAGTAAATTTAGATTCTATCTGGCCTGTGGACATAACCATATCCTATTTATTATGGCAGAGGGTTCTACAAAGCCTGATGTCAAAGAGACATAATGTCAAACTGCTGACCTATTCTTGCTGTGGGCTATCTAGTAATATACCTTTCTTCCTTGAATTCTAACTCATTGGATCATGGAAATGACAGCACCTTTTTATTTGAAATACTGATCCATTGGAAAACACCAATGTCCAATGATTCTATAGCATCACACTATAACATGGACTGTAACCGATTGTATTTCCATAAATGTTTTCAATTACTTTATTCCTCCAAGCACTTCCTGAACTAAACTTTAAACATATCAAATTACATAATGATTAGATTGTTTCAAATTCTTTCTTGGGTGAGAATGTCAGCCCTCTCTTGTGATTGTTGACAGGTACAGTGTTCCAACCGAGTAATTATTCAATTTCTTATGCTTTCATAGTCTGAAGAAATAAACTGAATAAGAGTTGGATTTGACTATAGCCAATTTGACTTGTTAGGGTGCTCCGTGTTATCTTTTTGTCCTGTATTTTCTGAGCCCAGTTCTTACAGGAGAGCTCATATCAAGAGGAGGAGTTCAATTCTACTTCTTCAAAGAAAATAGGTTCAGGCTGCTTCCCTAATCACCCAATCAGTGCCAGATATAAGAGAAATTGTTAAAAATATTATTTTCTCATTCTTAAGGATTCTCTTGGAAATATCTTGTAGAAATAACATGATGGCATTCCTGTCTCAGGTTATGATTCATTTATGAAATCCTGTTCTGTAGGCTCTTATTTCCTCTTATTCTCATTTATTTTCACTCAAGGTAGCCTTTTCTGGTTCAAATGTCCTATTCACCCACAGGATTCATAATAGCACCAGCCTTGCTAATTTCTTCTTGACGCTACTCCTAAGCAATAGAAGAATATGACAGATTAAAAACTTCAGGTTTGTCCCTGCCATTTGGTGATGATACATTCATAGCTAGCCCTGATTTGTCTGCATGCAGTGAAGTGAGGACTTTTATTAGTGAATATAGGTGCTATAATATTTAATAGCATGGATATTGTATCTTTTATATTATAATCACCATTCTTTTGTATAGTTAAATTTAAATCCAGGTATGGAAGCACTGGATACAGCAAAAATGTAACTCATTATTAGACATTGCATTTTTTCCCATCCACACACTTTCACGTATGTGTTTGTTGTTCTGGGGCTTGAACCCAGGGACATTCTATCAATTAGCCATATCGACAGTCTTTTTTATTTTTTATTTTGAGACAGATTCTCTCTAAGTTGACAAACCTGGCCTTGAACTTGTGGTCCTCCTTCCTCAGCCTCCTGAGTAACTGGGATTATAGGCATATGTACCTGCAGACTCCCAGCTCTTCATGCTAGAAATCTCTAAAGTGGAGTCCCTGACTATTTTCCCCATGAAATTGATTTGAGGACCAAATCAATTAAACAACTGATCCAACCATTTCTCATGTTCTCCTTACCTGTTTTGGATAATTAGTATTTTAATTAAAAATTTAAAATCCACTAAGTCCATACACTATTGTGTGTGTGTGTGTGTGTGTGTGTTTCCATTTTGGTTTATTGATATCAGTAAAATGCACACCTTTTGTTGTTGTTGTTTTGTTTTCCAGAAGAAATATATCCAGGTGGGATGAAGCAGTAGAAAATTTGCTACTTTTACTTTTTAATCATTTTCTCTAAGGTTGTTTTTGAGGGAGAATTAGAAAAGTCTAGAATAGAACCTACGCCAATTCCAATTAAAACCCAGTTTTAGATCCTAGGCACTACTTTTAGCTCCTACATGTGGGACTGGACTTTTATTGTCTGCTCATCTAGAGCCCATTTGCCTAACTATATAGCAAGCTTTATGATCAGTTTTGCAGGTATTGATTTCCTTCCTGTTGATATTAGGTACAATTTGTTATTGTGTCAGTCATTCCATCAGGTACCAGAGGAACATGGTGTCATCTAGGCTATAAACCTTTTGACTTAAGCACACACATGCCCACTTGTTCATAACCTCATGAGCTAGGGAGGAATCTACCTAAAATTTCCAATCTTTGCCTAGCTGGCAGCAGTATCGGGCATCTGCATGAACCAATTTCATTCTTGCACTAAATTTCCATAGAGAATGCCATATCAAATGCTCTTACATGTGGGACTTTTTATCGTGTACTCATCTAGAGCCCATTTTCCTGACTATATAGCAAGCCTTTGGCTACAGCTCAAGTCTACAAATACTACAAATATTCAAACACTCTTTAGGGGGGGTCTGAGCCTAATTTCTCCTCCACTTTTAATCAAACACCTCTTAGTTCTGTCTCCTTTGTGAACTTTCACTTGCCTTTTCTCATCAAAATTTAACCATCTGATGAGTGTATGTGGCTCATTTCCAAATAACAACATGGCCCTAAGATTGTGAACTCCAGGCAGTGACCAAGAAGCCTAACTTTCCAGAGCTGGCAAAGAATAAGTTTCTGCATACACAGAAATAAAAGTGAGGAGTTCCTCAGAGGTCACAAGTGTAAGAACCCTTTCTTTTTTTTTTTTTTTCTTTTCTTTTTTTTTTTTTTTTGTTTTTTTTTTTATTGATTGTTCAAAACATTACAGAGCTCAAGACATATCATCTTTCATACATTCGACTCAATTGGGTTTTGAACTCCCCAAATACATAATACAGACTCACTTCTGTTACATACTCACATTTTTACATAATGGCTTATTAGTGACTGTTGTATTCTGCTACCTTTCCTATCCCCTACTATCCCCCCTCCCCTCCCCTCCCCTCCCATCTTCCCTCTCTACCTCCTCTGCTGTTGTTCAATTCTTTCCCCCTTTTTTTTTTTTCCCCCCACCCCCTTGCCCCTCATAACCTCTTATAATTTTGTGTATCACTGAAGGTCTCCTACCATTTCCATATGTTTTCCCTTCTCTCTTGCTTTCTCTCCCCCCATTCGTCTTAGTTTACTGTTAGTCTTTTCCTCATGCTCTTCCTTCCTGTTCTATTCTTAGTGGCTCTCTTTATATCAAAGAAGACATTTGACATTTGTTTTTTAGGGCTTGGCTAGCTTCACTTAGCATAATCTGCTCTAATGCCATCCATTTCCCTGCAAATTCTATGATTTTGTCGTTTCTTAGTGCTGCATAATACTCCATTGTGTATAGCTGCCACAATTTTTTTATCCACTCATCTATTGAAGGGCATCTAGGTTGGTTCCACAGTCTAGCTATTGTGAATTGTGCTGCTATAATCATTGATGTGGCCGTATCCGTATAGTGTGCTCTTTTAAGGTCCTCAGGGAATAGTCCAAGAAGGGCAATAGCTGGGTCAAATGGTGGATCCATTCCCAGCTTTCCCAGGAATCTCCATACTGCTTTCCAGATTGGCCTCACCATTTTGCAGTCCCACCAGCAGTGAACAAGTGTGCCCTTTTCCCCACATCCTCGCCAACACTTATTGTTGTTTGACTTCATAATGGCTGCCAATCTTACAGGAGTGAAATGGTATCTTAGGGTGGTTTTGATTTGCATTTCTCTGATTGCTAGAGATGGTGAGCATTTTCTCATGTGCTTGTGGATTGATTGTATGTCCTCCTCTGAGAAGTGTCTGTTCAGGTCCTTGGCCCATTTGTTGATTGGATTATTTGTTATCTTATTGTTTAATTTTTTGAGTTCTTTGTACATTCTGGATATTAGGGCTCTATCTGAGGTGTGAGGGGTAAAAATTTGTTCCCAGGATGTAGGCTCTCTATTTACCTCTTTTACTGTTTCTCTTGCTGAGAAAAAACTTTTTAGTTTAAGTAGGTCCCATTTATTTAATCTTGTCATTAACTCTTGGGCTACGGGCGTTCTATTAAGGAATTTGGAGCCCGACCCCACAATATGTAGATCGTAGCCAACTTTTCCTTCTATCAGACGCAGTGTCTCTGTTTTTATATCTAGCTCCTTGATCCATTTTGAGTTAACTTTTGTGGCTGGCGAGAGAAAAGGATTCAATTTCATTTTGTTGCATATGGATTTCCAATTTTCCCAGCACCATTTGTTGAAGATGCTATCCTTCCTCCATTGCATGTTTTTAGCCCCTTTATCAAATATAAGATAGTTGTAACTTTGTGGATTAGTCTCTGTGTCCTCTATTCTGTACCATTGGTCCACCTGCCTGTTTTGGTACCAGTACCATGCTGTTTTTGTTACTATTGCTCTGTAGTACAGTTTGAGCTCTGGTATCCCTATACCTCCAGATTCACACTTCCTGCTTAGAATTGCTTTTGCTATTCTGGGTCTTTTGTTTTTCCATATGAATTTCATGATTGCTTTATCTATTTCTACAAGAAATGTCTTTGGGATTCTGATTGGCATCGCATTAAACCTGTAGAGAACTTTGGGTAATATCGCCATTTTGATGATGTTAGTTCTGCCTATCCATGAACAGGGTACATTTTTCCATCTTCTGAGATCTTCTTCTATCTCTCTCTTTAAGGTTCTGTAGTTTTCATTGTATAAATCTTTCACCTCTTTTGTTAGGTTGATTCCCAAGTATCTTATTTTCTTTGAGGATATTGTGAATGGAGTGGTTTTCCTTATTTCCATTTCAGAGGTTTTGTTGCTGATATACAGGAATGCCTTTGATTTGTGCGTGTTGATTTTATATCCTGCCACTTTGCTGAATTCATTTATTAACTCTAGCAGCTTCTTTGTAGATCCTTTTGGGTCTGTTAAGTAAATTATCATGTCATCTGCAAATAGCGATAATTTAATTTCTTCTTTTCCTATTTTTATGCCTTTAATTTCTTTTGTCTGTCTAATTGCTCTGGCTAGTACTTCGAGAACTAAATTGAATAGAAGTGGTGATAGAGGACATCCCTGTCTTGTTCCAGATTTTAGAGGGAATGCCTTCAGTTTTTCTCCGTTTAGGATGATGCTAGCCTGAGGTTTAGCATATATAGCTTTTACAATGTTGAGGTAAGTTCCTGATATCCCTAGTTTTTCTAATGTTTTGAACATAAAGGGATGTTGTATTTTGTCAAATGCTTTTTCTGCATCTATCGAGATGATCATATGGTTCTTGTCTTTAAGCCTATTGATGTGGTGAATAGCATGTATTGATTTCCGTATATTGAACCAGCCTTGCATCCCAGGGATGAATCCTACTTGATCATGGTGCACAAGTTTTCTGATATGTTTTTGTATTCGATTCGCCAGAATTTTATTGAGAATTTTTGCATCCAAGTTCATTAGAGATATTGGTCTGTAGTTTTCTTTCTTTGAAGTGTCTTTGTCTGGTTTTGGGATCAGGGTGATGTTGGCCTCATAGAATGAATTTGGAAGAGCTCCTTCTTTTTCTATTTCTTGAAATAGTTTGAAAAGTATTGGTATTAGTTCTTCTTTGAAGGTTTTGTAGAACTCCGCTGTATACCCATCAGGTCCAGGGCTTTTCTTGGTTGGTAGTCTTTTGATGGCTTCTTCTATTTCTTCCTTTGTTATTGGTCTGTTTAAATTGTGTGTGTCTTCCTGTCTCAATCTGGGCAAATCATATGCCTTAAGAAATTTATCGATATCCTCGCTATCTTCTATTTTATTAGAATATAGGGTTTCAAAATACTTTCTAATTATCTTCTGTATTTCTGTAGTGTCGGTTGTGATATTGCCTTTTTCATCCCGTATATTAGTAATTTGAGTTCTCTCTCTTCTTCTTTTTGTTAGCATAGCTAAGGGCTTGTCTATCTTATTTATTTTTTCAAAGAACCAACTTTTAGTTTTATCAATTTTTTCAATGGTTTTTTTTGTTTCAATTTCGTTTATTTCTGCTCTAATTTTAATTATTTCTTGTCTTCTACTACAATTGCTGTTGTTTTGTTCTTCCTTTTCTAGGTTTTTGAGGTGTAGTGTGAGTTCATTTATTTGTTGGTTTTTTCTTTTTTTGATGAAAGAACTCCAGGATATGAATTTCCCTCTTAAAACTGCTTTCATTGTGTCCCATAGATTCCGGTATGTTGTGTCTGTATTATCATTTGACTCTAAGAATTTTTTTATCTCTTCCTTTATGTCTTCTGTAACCCATTGATCATTCAATAACATATTGTTCATTTTCCATGTGGTGTAGGATTTCTCCTTCCTTTTTTTATCATTGATTTCCAATTTCATTCCATTATGGTCAGATATGGTGCATGGTATTATCTCCACACTTTTATATTTACTAAGATTTGCCTTATGGCATAATATATGGTCTATTTTTGAGTAGGATCCATGTGCTGCTGAGAAGAACGTGTATCCACTTGATGATGGTTGGTATATTCTATATATGTCAGTTAGGTCTAGGTTATTGATTGTGCTGTTGAGTTCTATAGTTTCTTTATTCAGTTTTTGTCTAGAGGATCTGTCTAATGGTGAGAGCGGTGTGTTGAAGTCACCCGTAATTATTGTGTTATGGTCTATTTGACTCTTGAACTTGAGGAGCGTTTGTTTTATGTAGATTGCAGCTCCATTGTTTGGTGCATACAAATTGATAATTGTTATGTCTTGTTGGTGGATGGTCCCTTTTAACAGTATATAGTGTCCTTCTTTATCCTTCTTAATTAACTTAGGTTTGAAGTTGATTTTATTTGATATGAGTATGGCCACTCCTGCTTGCTTCCGAGGGCCATGTGAGTGGTATGATTTTTCCCAACCTTTTACCTTCAGCCTGTGTATGTCTTTTCCTATCATATGAGTCTCCTGAAGGCAGCATATTGTTGGATTTGTTTTTTTTATCCAGGTTGCTAGCCTATGTCTCTTGATTGGTGAGTTTAGGCCATTAACATTTAAAGTTACAATTGAGATATGATTTGTACTTCCAGTCATGCTTCTTTATTTATTTATTTTAGTTTGGCTAGTTTTACTTTTTTTGGTTATTTTCCTCCTCCTTTACTGAGATACCTCTTGTTGTTAGTTTTGGGCACTATTTTTCAATTCCTCTTCTTGTAGTATATTGCTCAGAATGCTTTGCAGTGCTGGTTTTCTTGCTGCAAATTCTTTTAGCTTTTGTTTATCGTGAAAGATTTTAATTTCGTTGTCAAATCTGAAGCTCAATTTTGCTGGATACAGTATTCTTGGTTGAAATCCATTATTTTTCAGCGTTTGAAATACATTGTTCCAAGATCTTCTCGCTTTCAAAGTCTGTGCTGAGAAATCAGTCGTTAACCTAATTGGTTTACCCCTGAATGTAATCTGTCTCTTTTCTCTGGTAGCTTTTAATATTCTCTCCTTGTCCTGTATGTTGGCTATCTTCATAATTATGTGTCTTGGAGTTGGTCTATTATAGTTTTGAATGTTTGGGGTCCTGTAGGCTTCCAGGATTTGGCAATCCATTCCATCTTTCATCTCTGGGAAGTTTTCTACAATTATTTCATTTAATATGCTGTCCATTCCTTTGGTTTGAATCTCTGTGCCTTCTTCTATCCCGATGACTCTCAAATTTGGTTTTTTAATGACATCCCATATCTCTTGAATAGATTGCTCATGGGATTTAAGCATCTTTTCTGTGTTGACTATACTCTTTTCAAGTTGATAAACCTTGTCTTCATTATCTGATGTTCTGACTTCTACTTGATCAAGTCTATTTGTAATATTCTCGTTTGAGTTTTTAATTTGGTTTATAGTTTCCTGCAATTCTAGGATTATAGTTTGATTCTTTTTTAAGATCTCTATCTCCTGGTAGAGCTCGTTCTTTGCCATTTAAATTTGTTTGTTTAATTCATTTTCAAAATATATTTTTATTGCTTGGACTTGCTGTCTCATGTCTTCTCTAATATTCCTTTCCATTTGAGTTAGGTATGCCTTGAGTTCTTTCCCTAGCCCTGCTTCTGATGTTTCTATGTCCTCTTGTAGAATTAAGTTGTCTTGCATTGTTTGTACTCCTTTTTTCCCTTGTTTTCTCATGTTGTCCCCGTTGCTTTCCAGCTCTATTTGATTGTCGTGTTTCTACTCTCTTCTATAGATTTGTTTTGGTTCTGTTTTACTCTGATGCCTCTCCTTAGTGTTGTTAAACTATGCCTGCTAACGTGGATTCCACTGTGAAGGAAGATCCGACGTCCCAGCTCCAGTGACGACACTACTTTGCTATGACCGGCCCCAGTTCCTTGCCTGGGTGTCCTGATGAGGTGGTGTGACTGGACTGTCTCTGTTTGATTTCAGCTCCCAGTCACGGCAGGCAGGCGGTCTCTAGCCGCCCAGTATCACAGGCCGCGGGCGGGTGATCGGTCACCTGCGGCCGGGTGTTCTCCTACCGCCCAGCTATGCGGGCAGTGGGTGAACTGTCGCCGGCGGGCCTGCAATTTCCAGCTGCCCAGTCTTGAGGGCCTTGCCACTAGCTTCCTGGTTTCTCCTGCTAGCCTTCTGTAGCCGCAGGGCAGGCCGCATGAATCAGTGGGCCTGGATCTCCGGGGTCCCACAGTTGGCAATTGGGATCCCAGGCACTCTGTCCTTTGGATTTTCCTGCTTGCCCCCGTAAGAACCCTTTCTCATGTTCCTGAAATACCTGTTGAACTCTCCCAGCTTTCAGCTGCTCTTAACTATATCATTTCCACTTAGTGAATGACCTTCACTGTGCTGCTCTTCCTCTATGGAAATGCTTCTTTGACATCATTGTCTTGATACGCCCACCCAAAAGACTCTTGCCATGATTAAGTTTCTCCTCTTGTCAGATCAGCAGGATTTCTGAAGTGGTTATTGTAGTTGGTAGTTTCCTCTTTCTTGTTAATGCCAGATTTGCACACACAAGGTGTGACAAAATCAGTCTGTAAGCTTGTTGTACAAAAAGATATTATTCTCTGTTTTCTTGGTAAAAGCTTATGAAACTTGTGTCGGTTCTAGAGAATGGAACAAAGAACACGGGTCATGTGAAGCTCCAACCCTCCCCCACCCCTGCACACACCGGGTATAAAGTTCAAAGAATTTCCAAAATCATTCTTCAGAGGAAGAATTGCTAGGCGAGAGCCACCTCTGAACCCTGCCGTCAAATGAAACTGCTCCCTGAGAATTCCCCTGGTGTCCAGCCTTTTCTGTCCTACTTCAGTCTAAGTTATCCCTTGTAATTCTGGCCTTAGATTTATCTGACCCTTTCTATGTTCAGTGACCTTTGATTAACATTCTATAACAAGCTTCCAATAATATCCCTTCCTGTAGGCTATAATCAGCATCTGTCTCAGGATGGTTTTTAGACACAACATCTCAGAGGTCTCTGCTAGGTAGTCTTATTGAAATTTGTTGAAGTGTCTATTTGGTGTATAATCTGGTTATAGGCATTTGCAATGCAATTTGAATAGTTGGGTCCTAAGGACTTGATGGGATTTCCTGTGACATCACTCTGTGTAACTCTTTTAATGCTAGTTTCCACTTGAATCTCAATTTCAATTCAGATTTCTCTTTTCTTTTTTTTTTTTCTTGGTGTGTGTAACTGAAATTACAAGCCATCAGGATTCTTAAGATAAGGAAGATGATTTTGCTAAACCCAAAAGGCCCTGAAAAACACCAAGTTTCTGGTTTATTGACAGGGTCTGTGAGAAATAATAACTTAGGCTTATAGTTTGATGAATTTACCAGGAATTCCAGAAACCAGACTGAACCTGAATTTATCAGCCAATCTCTATAAATCATAGAGGGATAATCAGTTTCAATTTCCTCCTGGGATTCCTACTCTGAGGAGACAATTATCGTGATAGCCATAGTTTGGGGCTCTAACTTGTTTGTGAGGGTTTTCAAATCCCACTTCAATATACTATTGCAATGTAAATTGTACGTTAAATTGCAAATAAAATACCCCAGTGGCAAAACTGAAAATGTATGTCCCATTTCAGGAGATGGCAAATTGCTCCTGGCTGGACTCCATAAAAGGGATTGAAAAAGATGCTCTTAGCCAGGTGTGTAGGGTACCTAGGGCTCCCTTTTTCTGTTGTCCTTCTTATATAGCCTGAAGAGGAGTCATCATACATAATCCTTAATAGTCTACTGTCAACCTTCCAGAGCTATCTGCCTAATATACTGGCTAGACAAGATTGTTCAAAAGAGAATGAGTGGGGGATCCAAACTCTCCCTTCTACCATTTCCTTAATCAGAATAGTCATATCCTATAGCCTTTCTGTACGTTTATATTCCTTAATGTTTGCTACGGTGAAGAGCCCAGGCAATTAAAGAGTTCCCACTTACTGTGGTTATTTTAAATTGGCCACACTGTTTATATTGATTGGGAAAAGTCTGCCTATGTCTCATTCACATGCATCTATTACATTTAGGCAGGTAAAAACAGTAGGGTCATAGAATAAGCTGGTCTCCAGTTTATAGTTATGTCCCTACCTTGGTTGACCTTCTCAGCATTCTTATACCCTCCCTGTGTCAACCATGGGAACTCCAGAGCACTATTTTTGTTGCCTAGAAGGGTGACTGGGTTTGACCAGTGTGAAGCCAAGGAGGTTTCCTTCCATGTGTACCTCTTAATCCAGAAGCTTCACTTCACTGTTAGCCTCTTTTCCCCCATTGCCACAGTGAGTGATCAGGTCAATAAATCAGTGATCACTGATTTATTGAAGGACTTGATAAGTGGACCCTATTTGTGCAATTCCCAGGTCCCCAAACAAGACTTTTGGGCCATCGGCTATTGTGTAATTTGCCTGAGTCAAGATGGTCCTTGACCATTGGATGGTCCTTGACCATTGGATGGTCCTTGACCACTGACAAATTGAAAGTGCCCGGGACTTTTCATCTGCTCCTAACTCAGGGCAATGTGAAGCCGGCTTCTGGCTGTGTGGAATAACAGAAGCCCTGACACTTCATTTCAAGGTGGAAGTCGCATGCCAGACCTCCATGAGGAATCAGGTTAAATCTGAAACTTCCCCTGAATTGTGCTGCTTTTTGCACTAACTCCCTTCCTTATCCAGCTTCCTTTCCTGATTTCTTCTGGCATTTGAATCCTTGTCTCAGATTCTGTTTCTAGGAGGATCTGATGGAGAAAACTGGATAACAACTTCCAGTTCCCCTCATCTTTCTCAGTATCTTTTTAAGAGTTAGAGGGAGGAAGAGAAAATGGGGGGCATATTTCACCAGTCTCCTCTCCCTCTTCCACAACACATATCCTGGCACCTTTCCTGTTGGACCCAGACATGGCTTCAGAATTCTCTACAACATGCTCCAAAAGGCTATGGCTGATCTTTAAATAAATTTTAGCTTTTTGGACCTCAGTATAAAAACAACATCAAAGACAACAAATAATAACAGAATTTTAATCACTCAATCTCCCACGCCTATTGATCTACAGAATCTTATACACGAATCAGATTAAATTCATGCTGTGTGCTCTGCGGCATGGGCTGCTCATCTGTGAGTCGACACTGACACTTCTTTCCTATTTTCATTAAAGAGTCATAAAGCGATTCTGCAGCTATGTGGACAGAATGAAAGAGCATGCAATTTTGTCGTATGGATCATCACTGGCATATCTTGGAACATTCATCAGTCTACTTGGAGTGAATTTTTCACTCTTTTGAATTATATGAGCACCTAAATTGAATTTGGAAATAAGTGTGTTGAAAGATGTGGTTCTTTCTACTGTTTCAGATAACAGCTTCAAATTGGCTTCTCTGATAGCTATTCTTAAAAAAGACAATTCTCCCTCTTTATCAAAGCACTTCAGTTCTTGTTCCTTACCACATTGTGCACCTATTGTTTTTTTTTAGTTTGTCTATTAACTTGCTATTGTTGGTTTCTCTAATTTAATATAAGAAAATATTAAATAAAAATTTTATAAGAACAGGGACCTCATTAGAATTATTTCCCACTGTATCTCCTATAGTTCATTGCCTTGCCTAGGGGAGAAATGCACCAAATGTGTAATGATTAAATTAATGATGAATAAAATTTCGGGAAGAAATATGAGAGGGCTTGCCTGTATGAGAGATTTCATGTTTCAGGAATAGAGAATCATAGCTTATTCCCCATTACTATGGTTTTATTATGGGTTTATATTATAAATGCATTCTGAACAGTGGATCACATACGCTTTTAGAATTAGACAGAATCTACATTTACATTTTTATTTATCACTTGCTATATAGTTCAGGGTTGCTTAAAATTGCTGGGCTCATGGGGTTGGGGATTCTGCTCAGTGGCAGAATGCTTGCCTGGTATGCCAAGACCCTAAGTTCTGTCCTTGACCCTGAAAAAAAAACACAAAACAATTCAGGGTCCAGGGCTGAGGATGAGGCTCAGTGGTAGAGTGCTTGCATTGCCTACATGAGGACTTGGGTTAAGCCCCAGTATCTTCCCTACCCATACACACAAAAAGTCAGGAGCCCAGGAAGGAAGGGGATATGGGAATAGGAAAGATAGTAGAATGAATCTGACATAATTTTCCTATGTTCATATACGATTAGACTACCAGTGAAATGCTACATTGTGTACAACAAGAATGGGATCTTAATTAGAATAAGTTATACTCCATGTATGTATAATATATCAAAAGACACTCTACTATCACGTATATCTAAAAAAGAAAAACAACAACAAAAATAAAAGTTATACCTATTAGGGATGGTATGAAGGTAAAAAGATCACATAAAGTAAAATGTTTAAATACCAAGTATCTGGAACAAAGTGAATATTCAATCAAGCTATTTTGGAACATTTGGTATGTACTGTTTTTCTTCAAATATATTATGAATACACTTATAATCACTAGTGTGAACAAAGAACTTTCTCTGAATAATGAAATTTTTTTTTTTAATATGAGAGGTAAAAATACTGGAGACCATCCCATCTACCATTTTGATACTGTCAAGGGGGTTTTGATACTGTCAAGATTTGCTGTTCCCATTCTTCATAGAATAATTTTGAAAATTACTGGATTTGAAAAGCTGCTTTAAAAATTTAATGGCCAAACACAACATGGCAAATACTAAATGGGAAAATAGTATGGGAAGAATGCCATGGTTGTGGTCTGTGATATAAGCAGGTCCCTTGGGCCTAAATTCTCTTGCTGGTGTATGCAGAAACTTATATATATATATATATATATATATATATATATATATATATATATATATAAATAATATATTACTAGGGTAGAAACTCATGGGCGCTTAACCACTGAGCCACAGCCCCAGTCCTTTTTTGTATTTTATTTAGAGACAGGGTCTCACTAAATTGCTTAGAGCCTTGATAATTTGCTGAGGTTGGCTTTGAACTCTAGATCCTCCTGCCTCAGCCTCCCAAGCTGCTGGGATTACAGGCATGCTCAGCTGATCAAGGCTTCATAAATATTATTCCAAATTTTAGCCTTCTTCTAGTATCTTGTTGTTTTCACCACTGAAAAGAAGATAGTATAACTTATTTATTTAAATGTTTCCATTTGCAAAAAAAAATATTGTTTGAAAAGTTTGGACATTTTGATGCTGATAGCTACTTTATCTCTGACTATTCATTTTGTCATTAACTCTAAAATGGTTTCAAAACCAAGATCTCCAATGGTAGCCCTTATCTGATTCTTTAATTACTTCCTTCCTAATGAATTACCTTGTATTTTCATCTCATTTAATTGTGTAGTAAAGGAAGTTTTAATGTATTTTAGAAACATTTTAGCTAATTAAATGTTTCTTTTGTTTTAATGATATCAAATTTAAAGAAGGGAATCATTTTAATATTCAGAAGTATGCCAACTGAAAGGGGATTTTAATTATTGTGTCATCTGGATTGAAATTCTGAGCAAAAGTCAAATAATGAAAAAGAGGATATGATTTCCTCCCACAGATATCCTTATTTTGCTGAATTAAATTAAATCTGAGTCAGTGCCCTCTCTTCCCCAGGGTGGAGAGAAATTCAATGTTGTCATATTCAGAGAGACCTTTCCCCTTTCTGGGGTCACATAACAAACTGGAGAATCAGTAGTATCTAGAAAGTGAGAGAAAGAACGGCATTCTGCAAAGAAGCAAGGTGCTGCCAAGATGTTCATTTTCTGAGCCCTATGATATTAGATAGGAGCAGCTCTATGCTTTTTATCCATGGCCACAGAATCCTCTGCCCCAGTACCCAGGTCATGGTTCTTTGGACTCACTTCTTTTCCTAGTTCCCACAGGTCACCCATTGTAAGTTCTAGTGGCTCTCAAGTCCTTCTAGATTTCTCCATGCCTTGGGAAGAACTCCATCCACTTCCACCCTCATAAAAAATAGTACATACTAAAGTAAGAAAAACAACCGTCTCTATCCATCACCTGGAAGAAAGTTTCCCGAAGTTCAGATCATTTCAGCCTTAATAGTCTTCTAACTCCATAACCATGCCCTTCCATGGATGACAGTTTAATCCCAAACCACTTTTATCTGATCCCAAGGCAAGGGAATCTCTGCCTTTAGAACTCAAAACCCAGCAAAACATTTCAAAGATGGTGAGTACCAAAAGGAGAATAGCTCTCCTTTCCTTTTATTAGAGGGAGTTCAAAATAGAAATTATTTATATCTATAAATTATCTAACCATTAATGGTACCAGGACTTCTTGTCACAGAGATAGGCTTTGTAATGCATTCCAGTGGAAAGGAATGTTAATGGCACATCTGAATTAGACTTTTGTGTTTCGTCTGACAGGAGCGTTTTTCTAAAATTAATAATGAACTCTAAGTTCGTGTACATATACAATTAACTTTTCAAAACCTTAGGTGTTTGTGAGATTTATTTGAAGTTTCTTTCCCTAATTTCAGTAAATAGCTTTGATCCATGCCTTAGTAAAATGTACTCTAACTGGAATTTTTGTTTAATGTCACTGTCTGAAAAATCTCAGTTGTAACTTTAATGCATTCCCCATACATGATGTAAGGGAGCAAATATCTGCCAGTAGCAGTATACCACTTAGTATACTAATGTTTTCAGTATACTGGAAAACAAAACAAAACAAAAAGTGAACAAACAAAGACAACAAAGGTCAATGAAAACAAAACTCAGTTGTCTTTTTATATACAAATTTGTTTATTTGAATGTTTTAAAAATAGCTATTTAATCATGAAATACTTTAGCAAAGTCAGATAAAAATCCTAATTACTGTTGCCAAAAGAAGAATGCTGAACAATGATGTTTGTGGGCTAAAAATTCTTTTATGGAACTCATTAGCAGTATAAGACACAAAAATATTTATGGTGTCGTAAAACTGATGGAAAAAGCATGGCATCCAGTACAATTCAGTGTTTATTTGGGTCTCAAACTACATTTATGACCTTGAAATTCTCTCAGGTTATACATATAGTCACAAATGATGCTATTCCAACCAAGTTCACAATGTTACTAGGTTATACAATTTTAGGAACTACTATTCTTTGAAATGGATGGTATATTTATAGCAAATTATATTTAAGGAATGAAATCAATTTTTAGCCTTCTAAGATTAGAAAGTGTATTTCTGTATAAAGTTATAGAATTTCGCCTTCACTAGAATTATTGTTGTTTCTCTGTATCTGTTTACTTAATTTTACCTCCTGCTCAATATCCCTTTCTTATTCTCACCATTTTAAAATAATATAAATAAAAATTCCTTAATTTCCTATCTTTAGTGTCATCTGCCAGGTATCACAGTTTGTCTGTTTGTTTTTCCCCTGAACATAGACATTGGGTTAAAGTGAGCCATGTGACCTGGGCAAGCCAATTAGAATGAACCTTAGTCATCTGATGAAATGTCATAACCAAAGTGCTTTCCCTCCAGCTGGAGACAAAACACAGTTGCTATAAACCTAAGAAGAATTAATCTTAACCTTAGATTAAAACTGATTCCAAGAAAATCACACTGGTTGAATCAACCAAATTTTGCTCAATTCTGGAATCTAATTACATCCGTTAATACGTCCTTGGAGCTGCAGTTTTTGTTGCTGCTATTTGCATAAAACTTCATGGGCTGAGCAATCAAATTACTTTTTTTAGAAAAGGAAACTTTCACTACTTTTGGCTTCACCCAGATATAATAAGAACTTCAGTATTTTCATATTAAACTAAACTAAATGTTTCTTTAGGCTTGAGTTTCCAAAACTTATGTAACATGTTTTCCCCTTGAAAAAAGATTTACTAAGATGTGTGGCAGGGTTGTAAGTATTGCCCTGTATATCTAAAATCCTTGTAGTAACTTCTCTCTGAAATCTACCTCCATTACAACATTACATTGATGGTTTGGGCAAGGGAGAGGTTTAATCCTAACAATACAACTTTAAATCTTAGACCACTTTTAAATAAATAGTTTATATCTTCTTTCCCAGGAATTCCAGACCTCCTTCCCTGTAGGATCCAGCATTCTATTATCCTATATTTCTTGGTGTCTGTTTTCTGGGCTACTTTGTTTGAGGATCTTTTATAAATTCAAGTCTCCTTTTATTTTATATTTTATTTTCATTTTGCTTTTTTATTTATTAATTTTTTAAGACAGCATCTCACTCTGTTGCCCATACTGGTTTAAACTCTTGGGCTCAGTGATCCTCCTGCTTTAGCCTCCCAAGCGCTGGGGCTATAGTTGTATGTCACCATGCCTAAATGTTTTCCTTTAAAAAAAAATAATATATATATATAAAATTTAACTATTTCCTACTCTTCTTATCTATAGATCCAACTTGAGACTTTCAAAAACTACTTGAAGTGCTCTTTTACATAAAAGATTAATCAAGCTGAATGTCATCCTTTTGTAGCTCAGACTGGCAGCGGTCTTGATTGAAGTCTTTTTTGTTTTCCAATTCCATAACTCTCTGTAAAACAGAATTTATTCTTTCTGCCATTTTTGAATCATTCCTCTTCTGTCTGGATCAGAAGTAACTCTTTACATAAAACTTTAGCCCTTTAATGAAATTGCATCTTTCACTAGATTATGAGCTCTGTGAAAGCAAAAAAATCATATTAGTCTTGTATTTCTCTACTCTTCTCTTTGTAGACATTTAATATATAATTGTTGGATAAATGTAATAGCAATAAAAATTAAAATTGAGTGCATGAGGAACTTAATTTTACCAAATATCATAGACATTAGTACAATTTTTTACAAGTATTATACTCACTTATTATTCTTTTATTATTATATTAATGATTGTTGAAAAGAAATGTAGTACTTCTTGCAACCATTAGATTTTTCATTCTTTAATATTATTTGATTTGAGTGGGTTGTTCTAAAAATCTTTAAGGATAATTGTCATTATTAAATTTTTTGTATAAATTATCTTTTCATATTCTGGGGCAGGGGAAATTATTAGAAGGTAACTTTGTTATGCTTCTTATTTGTCTGTGTTGAAAACAATAGCAGAATCCTGACTTTTGAGCTACTAAGTTAAGACTGTGTGCCTGTTAATGAAGTTACAGAAAATCAATTCAGAAGGTAGGAAATTTTCTAATTTAGGTCATACAGAAAACTAACTGATTCCATAAAAACTGGCCTTGATAGAGCCAAATATGTTTTTCCAGGTCTTTTCAGTTTGTGGATTTAAAATGGATCATTTTTAATGATAATATCAAGAGTTTCTCTGGCTTTTGATGTCTCCTGCAATATATGGTATAGTAGCCTCTGGCCCTCAAATTCATTTTCACTGTTGTGAGTTCCTAGAGTTGTCTTCATGCATATTGACACACTTTCCTCCAAGGTTTTACAGTTCTGATTTCCTCATCTATATCTGATACACATACACACAAATCCATTTTTATGAATACCTTCCTTACCTCTAATGCCCTATGTGAGAACATTTACATAGTTTATAAGTTTTTTTTCCAGAGTATCAAAGCCTCAAACTATCAATCACACAGAATTCCTTGAATCTTTATTCAGACTCTGCTATATCATAATCCAAACATTTTAGAGGGGGAGTATGCAAAACTATATTATTCTCTCTCACAGAGACTCCATTTATTCTCTCTCACAGAGACTCCATGACGTCTTCTCTTGCATTATTGTTCTTTTTCTCTAAAGGTTTGACTAGTGGATCTGAACTCATCTAAGTCCAGATATGAAGCTCTCTTTCTATTCCTTAACTTTCCTCTGGGTATTCTTGCTATGCTGACTCACCAAGCAACCTACTCACCAACCATGGATAATGAAAACATCTTATCCATCCCATATCTGTTATGGAATTCAACTCTTGGTTTCCACCTAACAGTTCACCTCATTTTAACATTTATCTGAATCTTAATTTTGCTTAAGAAAGAATGACCCTGTAAACTGGGCATATTGGTGTTTCCTCCTCAAATTAGTTCTATCCCTTCTCTACCCTGTTCTCTGCCCCAGGCAACTGATCTGTATAAACTACATCAATGGGTTTCCCTCCTGACTTTCAGATGATGTTAGTGAACAGCAGGACTGGTTCTGCTGATTGATGATTGGAAGAAGAAAAAAGAATGGGATCACACTGTCTCTTCTGCTGTCTTCTTCCTGATAGGTGACCTGAGATGATCTGAGTGCTTCAATCAATGAACCCTGCATCTTTCACCGTAGCCTTCTCTATATCATTCTCTCCTGTGTTCGGGGTCTGGATTCAATTTTAGCCTAAGGATATTAACAGATCTGTTATAACTAATTCTTTGGATTATTGCACTTAACTTTTGTGATTTTCCCCACTCACACATAGTATGAGCAAAATATCCTTGGATTATCCCTTTTGAAAGTGCTACCTGTTTTCTCCAGAGAATTAGATGTAGAGTAATTGGTACTGAAATGACCTTAGGAAACAGAACCTCACAATAGGATTCAAGGATTCAATTCTTATGTATTTAAGGATCAAGGGATGGGTTCCTTATAAAAGGAGGCATAATGCGTGGGCTATTTTAATGTCAGATGGTGGCATCACGATTATCAGCATTCATTTTCATGGATGGGAATAGAATGAGAGGGAGCAGAAGAGAAGTCAGGATGCATATAGTTATCATGAGATCAGCAGTGATTTTTATATATTCAAGCTTTCCAGTTTTTTCGGCTGGTCCCAGAGAACAAAAGCAGGGAATATGAGAAATTGAAACCTGTGAGCATACAGTTAAGAATATGCATGGTAGAAAAGAAAGGTCCCCTGAAGTTTGGAAAGAGTCCCGATTTTCCTGTTGTAGTGAGGGATTTATGACTTGTGGGAAATCTAGACTCTTCTTTTAAGTAAACAAAGATTACACAGTGCCAATAAAATGCTCTACCACACATCTCTAACTTAATGGTACTGGTGGTCAAGGAGTGGAACTCTGATGTATAAAATGAAGATATTAATACAGACTTGGAGGAGCCTACCAGCTCAAAAATTCCAAATTCCCCCAAACTTCTGTGCAAGCAGAAACAAATTTGTCAAGACTCTGAGGAAACCTTCTCTTATTTGAAAAACAAAAACAGTTAATGACCATAAATAAAACAGCTGCCTTTCAAGATGAAGCCAGTTTTTCCCCAACTCAATATCACTTACTGATAATAGGCTGATACTAAGTGTTAGATCACACTGTACTCTAAAGAGAGGTACAAAGATTGAACAGGATTTGATGTCCTTTATAGGCCAACAATAAATTGATCTATTGATAACACCTTTCTGATAACAAGAAATAGCAAGCCTCTGATCTTAGTAAAAAGCTGAGACGAACATAGCACGTAAATCCCTCAGGTGTCAGGAGGTAGGCATCATAGATAACTTTTTAAGTATCCTATGATGTGACTTATATAACCTATGCCAAAGAAAGAAGCAATGCTTAGTGAGCTTCTTTCCATTTTGCAAACAATATGTACCACATTTGGGCATACCCTTCACATTTCTTAGTATTGACTTATATGACAGACAGTTGGACACAGAGAATTTAAATCCAGCAGCCAGTTCAGGGTAGAATGTAAGCTGACACTGGAGCCTTGAGATTCAGCAGATTCAGTGGTACTGGAAATATCTAGAAAAAACAGAGATGCTATTATAAAGCCTATAGAGCAGTTCCAATAAGAGAATCACATACAGGTGCCTAGGGTTTGAAGAAAGATCTTGCTTCTTGCTTCCCTCTGCTGGCAAGTGTTTTTCCATGTCAAATACAGTTTCTAACTTGCCCCTTGATGATGGTATGCACTAAGCTTTTTTCCAGAGGACACCACAGGATTCTGCAAAGTGATTTTCCCATCCTGAGAAAATGGGTATTATTATCTCATCCACTGAATGATAAAATTGGACATGTACAGTATTATACCATAATGAGATATAAATAGTATATTCAGGTTGGATCTTGGCATACATATACAACACAAATAAATTGCATGAGAAGATGGCAAAGACATCCATGATACCATTTCCTATAGGCTTACTCCTCAACACACCTAGTCTATGAACTGTTAATTCAATGGGGGACTATGTATGCTTGGTTTATAGAAGACCATGTATGTTATATGAGTACCAGCTGAAAGTGGATGGCTGCTACATAATACCTCACTCAGCAGTGAATGTGGAAAACATTGGTAAACTAAATGACACATCATGTTTTTCAACTTTATGTGAAATGAGAGCTAGTCTGAATCCATAAATACACTGACAATGAATAATGGCTAATAGGTTGTTTAACTGCCAGGTTCTGAATATAATAGAATTAGAGCACTAGTGACAAAGTTATCTGAAAGAGACAGAGATATGGATGGGAAGAATGTGAAGAAACTTAAGTCATTCGTAGATGCTCCTCAGAATTGCCTACATTTTTAAAAGGTTTCTCAATTAGGTGGACAAGATGATCTGTTTGTGGATCTCATTTAAGTTCTTTGTCTAACACACTATTGTTTTCTTCCTATGTTTGAATGCAAAATGACTTTGAGATCATATTCTGGATATGGATTTGCTTTTCTTACATTAAGTATTTCTTCCCATACTACCATTAGTGGACTTGCAGTATGCTTTTCCATTACAAGGAATCTCTTGTGTGTTAGTCATCTTTTCATCACCATGATAAAATACCTGAGGAAAAAAATTAAGGGAGAAAAGATTAATATTGGCTCATAGTTTCAGAGGTTTCGATCCCAGGTGGGCTGGTTCAATTGATTTGGGCCTGAGGCAGGCACAATATCATGGTGGTGGGAATGTATAGTTGAGTAAGATACTCACTCATGGAAGCCAGAAAGCAGGTAAAGAAAGAGTGTGTGGGGGGAATAGAGAGGGAGGGAGGGAGGGAAGAGGAAGAAAGGCAAAAGCAAAAAGTCAGGGTAAGACAGGAGAAAAGATACACCTTCAAGGGCATACCCTCACTGACCTATTACTAATCCACTGACAAAGTCAAAGTCCTCATTATCCAGTCACTTCCCAAAAGCCCCATTTCTGAACACTGCTGTGTTGGACACCAAGCCTTCAATGCATGAATCTTTGGAAAACAATATAGATTCAAACCATATTGCCTTGCTGCATTGATTTCTATCCGGAGGCACATGTTGTAGTACATGAGTCTGTGGCAGGTGAAATTAACTCATTTTGCTGTATAATATATACTCTGTCATTCTAGAACCGCTCACTGTGCAGAATGGGGAAAGATTTTGCCGATGGCTATTTGTTGACACTAGATTAGAGATAACACTCTGATGAACTACCATCATACAAAAATGTAAGAGAAATATTTTTAAAAAATTATTGGCCAATATATAATCTGTCTTCAAATAATCAGAATTTAACAATCTTGGAACTAATGGCATGTGACACCACTCACTGTTACATATAAGAAACTACTTTACTCGATATCCTAAAATCTTGGTTATGTTGACTTGGTGATTGAGGAACGAACATTTCCTCTAGGAAATGGGGCTGTGTTCTAGGTTAATTGGAAGCTAAGTGCTTTTTTATCCTCATTGGGTTCTTTTTGATCCTAAATCAACATGTACCATAGGTGTTACTGAGATCTATTTTCTATTTATAGACTAGGGAAGTTATAGTGTGAGGGAGCAGGGGAATTTTTGTGGTTAGACCATTGTTAGGGGGTTGTCAGCCAAGGGTCTTTGTGGTCCTCACCTCCATTCTTTGTAGTGGTCACTGTTCCACGTAGAACAAGGTGTTTTTCAGAATTTTAGTCCCAGATTACAATTTCCTTTCTACGTGTAATGATGGAGTATTGTCTGGGGTTTAGAACAGGGTGAGTCATAGTGACCGTACAGTAACTGTCTTCTAAGAGGGAGGATATATTTCAAAATGACATTGCCTGTGTCAAGTTCTTCCTTAGAGCCTGAATGATTGATCCTGCTTATGAGGGGGCAGGAGAGGGGATGTGCTACAACATGGAAGGAGGATTAGATTTGAATCCCAGAAAGTTCACTATTCACTAGAGTGCCCAGTCAGTCCATGTCACTTATCAGTTTGCAAGGCACAGCATCATGACAGGGACCATGATGGACTGTGGTGGAGCAAAGCTGCTCACCTGATAGTAGTCAGAAAGAACAGAGAAAGAGAGTGAAAGGGAAAGCAAAAGAGAGAAAGAAGAAGGAGGAGGAAGAGGGATGGTAAGAGGAGAAGGAAGAGAAATAGGAGGAACAGAGTAGCCAGGGTTCCTTCAAGGACACATTGCCAGTGACAACACTTCCTTCCACCAGGTCCCACCTCTGAATGTTTTCACCACCTCCCTTGGTACCACCTTCCACCTTGGTGCCACAGGATGGCACTAAATCCTTAACACATTTATCAGATATATGGTTGAAACTATTTCCTCTGATTTCATAGCTTGACTTTTTTGCTGTGTTGATTATTATCTTCTTTGAGGTGAAGAAATTTTATAGTTTGATTCATTCCTTCATAGTAGAAAGAATTCCAGTTTTCACCCTTGAGTATCATTTTAGCTATGAACATGCCATATTTGATTTTTAATATGTTGATGTCATTTCCTTCTATTTCTACTTGATAAAACTTTATATCATAGAAGGGCATTATATCTTATCAAATGCTTTTTCTGCATCTATTAATAGGATCATGTAATTTTAAACTTCATTGTGTTCATTTGCTATATTACAGTAATTGACTCATATTAGTTGAAACTTCTTTGCATCTCAGGCGTAAATCCCACCTGGTCATGCTGTATAATCTTATAAATACACTATCAAATTCAATTTCTTTGTATTTTTGAGTATTTTTTCACCTGTGTTCATCATGTATGTTGGCCTGTAGCTTTCTTTTCTTATATCTTGGTCCAAATTTGGTATCAGGGAAATGCTGGCCTCATAAAATATGTTTTTAAATATTCCATCTTTTATTATTTGGAAGATTTGAGAGAGATTGAGGTTAATTAGTCTTTAAACATTTGTGAAATACACAATTAAAGTCCATTGTTCATAAGATTTTCTTTTTCCTCTTTTTAAATTTTGGGACAGGGTCATACTTAGTTGCTCAGGCAAGCCTTGATCTTGCAGTCCTTCTGTCTCAGTTTCCTAAGTCACCTGCAATTACAACTTGTGTCCAACTTCATAAACTTTTCTTTATTGGGAGTTTTTTCAGTACTAACAATCTTTTTCCATACTTAGATTTTTCTTTTCCGTTTCTTCGTGATTAAGCTTTGGTACATTTACTTTTCTAAGCAATGTATTCATTTTCTAGGTTATCCAGTTTGTTCATATTAGTACCTTTAATCCTTTTTATTTATGTGCAATCACTTGCAATGCTTCCTTCAATTCTAATTTTATTTGCATCTTCTCCCTTTTTTGATTATCTAAAAACTTATTGATTCCATGTCTACTGCTTTGTTGTTTTCTATTTATTTCTGCTCTGGTATTGATTATATCCTTCAATCTGTTAACTTTGAGTTTAGTTAATTATTTTATTTCTGGTTCTTGAGGTATAAACTTGTTTATTTGAAGTCTTTTTTTTTCTTTTGTAATGTAAGAATTTATCATAATAATTTTTTTTCTTAGTATTGCTTTTGCTGTATCCTGTAAGTTTGGATGTGTTTTATCTTCATTTCTCCAAATATTTTCTCATTTCCATTTTGATTTCCTCTTTAACTGTTCAAAATTGTTCAATTTCTATATATTTGTGAATTTTCCTTTTTTTGTTCCTGCTGTTAATTTCTAGTTTCAATCCACTGTTATTGGAATAGTTATTTGATATGATATCAGTCTTCTTAAATTTGTTAAAATTTATTTTACGGCCTAGCATGTGGTAGGAGAATGTTCTGTTTGTGTTTGAGAAGAATGTATATTCTGCTTTTTTTGGAGTAAATATTCTGTCTATATTTTGAAGTACTCTTAGTTGTTTAAATTGTCTGTTTCTCTATTGATTTTCTGTTGGGTTATTTTACTCCTTACCAAAAGTGGGATATTGATGACTCCTAATATTATTATTTTGCTATTTCTTTCCTCACGTTGTACAAGCTTGCTAGGCAAATCTGGGTGTTTCTTTGTTAACAATCTCATGTATTTCATTGTTATTTCTTACTGATAGGTTCACTCTTTATCATTATATGTAATGTTCTTTTTTATTTCTTAAGACAGTTTTTGGCTTAGAAACTATATTATTAGTTATAAATATATCCACCCTTGCTTCTTTAATATTTTCATGACTTCTTTTTCCCTTCCTTCACTTTCAATTTATATGTATCTTTAAATCTATAGTGAGTCTTTTTAGCAAGTATATAGATGGCTTTCTGTTTTCAGTCCATTTGGTCACTCTGTCTTTTAATTGAGAAGTTGTTATGGCTTAGACATTATTAGATAATCCCAATGGGGATTAATTGAGTAGTAACTGAAGGAGGATAGGGTGTGGCTAAAGAAAGTGGGCACATGCCTTTGGGGTTTATATTTTTTATCTGGTGTGTGGAGTCTCTGTCTCTCTCTTTCTATCTCTATCTCTATGCTCTCTGGCCATGTCCTGAGCCATTTGTCTCCACCGTGCCCTTCTGCCATGATATTCTCTCACTTCAAGCCTTAAGGAATAGACCTGGCTGTCTGTGGATGGAGACCTTTAAAACTGTGAGCCCCAAATAAACTTTTTCTCTAAAATTTCTCTTGTTAGGTCTGTTAGTCAAAGCAGAAAAAAGAAGCCTGACTAAATATATTTACATTTGAAGTAATTATTGATAAGGAAGAATTTACTATTGCCATTTTGTTGATTATTTTGTCCATCTTACAGTCTTTTATCCCTTTTTCTTTTGTCCTGCTATCTACCTTTGTATTTTATTGATTATTTAAAAAGAAAATTGATATGCTTTGATTACTGTTTTTGTTATGTGCAACTTCTATCAGCATTTTCTTTGTGGTTGACACAAGACTTACATAAAATTTTATATATAACAGCCTATTTAATAACAGCTTAGCTTTAAACACACATAAATAACTACTTTTTATTCCCCTTCATGCTGTATATTATTAATATCACAATCTACACCTATTTGTATGGTAACTATTAGCACATTTCTGTACTTTAGATTTAACTATTATATTTGAAATAAAAGTGACTTACCTAACACTAGTATAAGAATAGATTATTCTATATTCGTCTATCTATTTACCTTTACTAGTGAGTTTCATTCTTATTGCTGCTTAGTGTCCATTTGTTTCAAATTGAAGAATTCCTTTAGCATTTCTTCTAAGGCAAGTCTAAGAACAAACACTCCCAGCTTTTGTTTGCCTGAGACAGTGTTTATATGTTTCTCATTTTTGAAAGAGAGTTTTGCTGGATGTAACACTGATTGGAATTTTTTTTTTCTTTCAGCATTTAAAAAAATACGATTTTACTCTCTTCTAGCCTGAAAAGTTCCTGATTCAAGACATACTGATAGTCTTATGAAAATTTCCTCATATGTGATGAGTTGCTTTTGTTACTTTAAAAACATTCTCTCTCTTTTTTTATTAGTTCTAATCAGTTATACATGACAGTAGAAAGCTCTTTGATTCATTATATACAAATGGAGCAGAATTTTTCACTTCTCTGGTTGTACATGAAGTAGAGTCACACCATTCGTTCAATCATATGTGTACCTAGGGTAATGATGTCTATCTCATTCCACCATCTTACCTACCACCTTCCCCCTCCTCCCTCCCCTTTGCCCCATCCAAAGCCTCCACTCATCCCATGTCCCCACCCCATTAGCATCCACTTATCAGAGAAGACATTCAGTCCCTGTTTTGGGGGGATTGACTTTATTTCACTTAGCATGATATTCTCCAACTCTACCCATTTACCTGCAAATGCCATAATTCTATTACCTTTTAATGCTGAGTAATATTCCATTGTACATATGTACCACAGTTTCTTTGTCCATTCATCTATTGAAGGGGATCTAGGTTGGTTTGACAGTTTAGCTTTGGTTTTGATTTTTGACAGTTTGATTATGTGTCTTGGTGTTGATTTGGGGGGGTTATTGATTTAGAGTCCTTTGAAATTTTTGGATCTGTATCTTCATTTCCTTCATTATTTCTTGCTATAACCTTTCTGGTTCCTTTCTCATTTTCTTCTCCTTTGTGATTATCATAATGCATATATTGGTTTTCTTGATGTTCTGTAAAGTTTTAATTCATCTTCACTCTTTTTTTTTCTTTTTTCTTTTTGTCCTCTGACTGCATTATTTTAAATGACCTCTCTTTGAGTTAGATGATTCTTTCATCTGCTTGACTGAGTCTAGATGAACTCTTCTTTTGAATTTTCCCTGTTTGGTTATGGTATTCTTGAGCTATAAAATTTTTGATAGACTACTTTAAAAGTTTCTGTCTCTGTTGACATTCTCAAATTGATCATATTTCTTATGAGCATATTGAACATTTTTATGAGAGTTATTTTGAATCCTCTGTCAGATAATTTATGTATCTTCATTTCATTAAGGCCAGATTCTCTAATTTCATGTTATTTCTTTAATTAAATCATGTCTTCTTTTTTATCTTCATTTTGCTTGACCCTTTAAATTGGTATCTATGCATTAGAAATAGGTTATAATTTCTCCTAGGACTCACTGACCTTGTACAGAAAATCTTCTCCAGTTGGCCTGGTCAGAGATCCTTTGTGTAAGAGCACTATACTGCGTTTGTTCCTAGTAACCCACCAATGTCTAGGATCTCCTATGTGTTCACTAAAACAGGAGAGAAAAAAAAGACTGAAGGTATTGGAGTGTTGGATGATCATTTCATCACCAGGGCTAAGGGAACTCTTGTCCCCCAGGGAAAATCTCTGGGAGCTGTGGGCTTTCTTGCACTTACCTTGCACTGAGCAGGCAGGATAAGCTGTGTGGAGTTTCCACACTAGTTTAGACCATCATCTTTGTTTGAGATAGCTTCAGGGAGTCTATTGCATGCTAGGTCCTGTCAGCACTCCAGCACAAAAGCCAGTCAGTCCCCTGAGCAGCACCTGGAAAAGTTGAAGCATTAGAGGTGTGGTCCAATTTCTCTCCCCAGGGAGAAGTTGGAGCTGGAACATTCCTTCAAATCATTTGGTGCTGTGCCATGAACAGAGACTATGGTGAGAAAGTGTCCAAAAATTTTCCAAGGATTTCAGTGTGGGTGTTTTTGCATTTACGTGGGGGTACAGGAGACTCTCAAATAGTTTTTGGATTTCTAAGAAAAATTGATCTGCATATTGTTTAGTCAGTGGAGGGAAGAAAAGTCCAGGGCTTCCTAGTCTACCATTTTGCTGATGTCATTTCTTGGTGATTTACAATCTAAATCTTAAATCATGTAAAATTTGGCTACTATTGCAAGTACTTTTATGCTATTTATTTCATTTTTTAATCACTCCCCCTTTTTACTCTTAAATTTTATGGAAAACACCAGTGGAAACCCACTGTATATTTTTGACCAACATCATGATCTAATTTTTACTGTTATCCATTGAATGAGAGTTAAATATATTTGTAAACAAACAAATAAGGAAAAAAAACCCTTCTATGGCAGTAGAATTTGATGTTTTGGTTATATAATTTAATTAAAATATCATGTAAATTGATAATATGTAATAAAAATTGTGAATTTATGTTGAATATTTTAGAAAGCATCAGTAATACAAGGAGTAAATCTTATATTCTGTTTCATGTAACACCTTTTTTTTTAAATACTAGAAAAATCCTAACAATTGAAAAGGATTTAGTATTTTGATTGCTTCTTAAGATATGAAGTGGGGAACTACTTAGGGTGCCTATACTCAAGGACATACTTCTCAAAAGTGCCTGGGATATACTTTTAAAAGTGGAAATGATTGCATATTTAATAGTATTAAATCAAAGCAGGATTTCAAATGTACAAACATGTCATCTCTTGTGAATTTTGCATTTTCTAATTTTTTCTATAATTGATTTTTTCAAGAAATAATAACTGTTTCATGAAACACCAGGGACTGATGAGTCTCAAAATTAACTTGTCTTTCCCCTGAGTCTTAGAATCAGTTTCAGGTGTTAACACAGTAGATTGAGTGGTCACAATCCACTATCTTTGTAAACCTCATGTGTTCAAAACTGAACCTATCAACTTGCACTCAACAGAATGAGACCATCATCTTTTGGGGCACTCAGTCTCTTATCCTGGAACATGGCTTTGACTTTTTCTCCTTTACCTCCAACATATACAAATTCATTGGTAAAAGTTATCTTATCACCTTCGAGATAATTCTTTTTTCCTAAAAGATAGTGTACACACATTTTTTTTTTTAACCATGGTCTTGATCTTGTTTATTCCTGTGACTTTTTCCCTCTATAAACACTGCACACAGCATTTGCTGATGTTGCATTTCTAATGAAGTGCTCTCTGCTAAAATCTCAATTCTTTATCTAGCTAAACTGTTTTTGACTTAGGTCAGGTGTCAGCCTTCAATAAACTTTCTTTTCTAGTGAGCTCCATGATATAATTGGCATAAAAGATGTTCAATTTCCATTATTAAATTACCTAAATAATTTGCCCATTTTTTTCTGGTTTCTTACTGTCCTATCACACAATCTTAATTGTGCATTTACCTGAAGTATGGGAATTTCATGAAGACATTATCTGTTGTGTCCATAATTTTATCCACCATGTCAAATGCAACAGTTAGAATTTTGTATTTCCTTAAGTAATGTTTGCTGAATGGATTAGTAAATTGAAATATTTTATATTCCAGTAAATATTTCTGGTACAGGATAGATAACTTTAGGGATAACATTAATTAAAATTCATATTGTCAAATGTTTTAAACCTAAAATGAAAACTCTACTTTTTCCCATTTTTGAACTTTATTTAAAAAATGCATACATACAGACAAATACATCCAAAAGCCTGGCTTTAGATACAAACTCTGAGGTCATGAAATTGACCTTACTGAATCAATAATTTAAAATTTTGCAACAAAAATAAAATATAATCAATAATGTCTCAAACTGAATATTTATATTTGCATTATTCTTTACTTTAGTTAAGGCTGAAACTCCTCAGAATGTATGTCCCTTTTTATTTATTGTCCTGAGTAATTAAAGTCCCATTTTCTTTATTTGATCTCATATTTGAAACAAGCTTCCTTCTGCAGGAACTGTTCCCTTTGCCATCTCCTGGTGAAAGCAGAATGGACGCTCATTCTTTTCTAACTTTAATTGCAACCAACACTTTCTGATAATCACATTTTCACAGTTGCAGAGGGTAAATAGGAAGGGTGGTGGTGGTGATCTTGACTTTGATCAGACTTTATCAGAGGAATTATAGCACTGGTATTTTAAATGCAATTTTGATAATAACATCAGCTGAAAGTTCTGTGTGCCTATCTGTTCGAAATTACCATCCATCCTCCCCCACCACACACAATGACATTTTTTTTTCTGTAAAAGTTTTCATCATGGAATGTGACTTTAAAACTGCAAAGAATGAGTAAGCATACTTTAAATTCTTAGGTATTTCATAGAAAATGTAAAAGGAAAATCCTTCTTTCCTATATCTAAACAAAGATAAAGCAGAAATTATAATTTTGCATATAACACTTATTTTTAGCATTTCTAAAAAAACATTTTTAAATATACACAGAAACAACAATCTTCAACGAACTACCATAAAGGTCAATGATCAGATGACCAATACTTTTTATTTCTTCTGTCTTTTACTGTAACTTATCAGAAACAATATTTAAGTTTTATATAATTGCCAAAATTGAACAGCAGAGGGCAGAAAATAACAAACTGTTTCTTAGAGTACACTATTCTATTCAACTGTTGTAATCTTCAAAATTGATTTTATTATTGATAAATTTAAGACAAAATAATCTAGAAAAAAGAAGTTTCTAAGTGCTAAAAATAGAACTCTGGACATATGAACAATAAATTCCAAAAATTTCTCATTTATTTATAGAAACATTAACTTCAATTGATTTAAATATATTATAATTAAATTGACAGCATTCTGCACTTGAAAACAGATAAATTATTGAATATTATAGTGAATTGGAAAAGTTTCATGAATTATTGATACAATTATGCCCATATTATAGGAAATTTCCCAAATGTGTGAAAGGTGCAAACATAAGCACATTGTGAGTAGATTAATAGAATAGCAGTTTAGTTACTGGTAATACTTGCTGAAATTTTTATTTCTACCTCATATATGAATTATAATCAGTCAGTGGACAGTGTTACTTTCTTAAGCTCCTACATATTTACTAGGAAAAATGTTCTATGATTCAGCAAATTCTTGTTTTTATAGAATGTAATTCAGTCAATTTTGAATTCATGCCTGCTCTTGACTTTGAAATAGGTTAAGATGAAGATAGTTTTTGAAACATTCTTATCTTTAAAAATTCAATTTACATCGACCCACACTTTAAAAATCATCATTTTTCCTGTTTAAGCTACCCTCCCTCTCCAAGCTCACTTGCATTACTTTGTATGAAATTGAGGATTATTTTTGTGAAAAAATTGAAAGAAAGAAAATGACTAAAGAGTCATTTAAATTTTTCTATGTCCCATTATCTATTCTTTTAGATGTTCATTTTTAAATTAGAAAAATACACATTAGTTAAATGTGTATTTTTATTAAATTATTTTTCATGTTGCAATTTTGTGTATGTGTGTGCTGCTATTTTTATCCTTACTGGCTTTTTAAAAAGCTAATTCCTTTTGGTTCAGAAGACTGGTCTTATACATACTGAAGAGATTTTATTAACTGCCTTCAATAAATTCTTAGTGATAAAACTAGAAACTATTTTAACCTGGAGTATACACATTTAGTAATAGATTATAGGTTTTCTCCTTATTGACAATTTAAAAGGAAAGACATGATTTGAAATCATAGGATTTGAAAGTCAGAAAGAACTTTTGCTCATCTTCTCATTTTTTAAATGGAGATATTGAGTCCCAGGGTGATAAAGGGGAGGAAGTATCAGTAAATACATTCAATAAGGATGTTGCAGGAGTGATATTAACATCACAACTGCACAAGAAGGTAAAATAATAGGCTAACTCTTAAGGCATTTTGGAAATATTAGTAAATTCCTTTATTAGTGTTGTGGTCCCCAAACTCCTGGCTACTATAAAAAAAAGTTCCTTTTACTTGTTCTTCTCTTTCTTTGTTTGATCACAAAAGTCATAAAATTTGGTGAGGAATTTCTGAGGCAGCAGAGGAAATGGCCAGAGCAGCTTCTCAGGAATGGGTTTGGCAATCAGTGTGCAGACATGAATTCCACAGGCATAATTATAGTCTTCATTCCTCTCCACTGACTTCCTTTCTACAAACTTTGTATCCCTAGTCTACTACGTGCCGAAGTAACTTACTTCCTTTAGGAAAAGATGTTTTGAAACCAAGAGCCAAAATGTGGTGTGGTATCAAGTTTGTAACTAAGTCTCTAAATTAGATTCTGCAGCTCTGAGGCCTTTCTAGATCAGCTGAGCTTCTCCCCCCACCCCCAATTAACCTTTCCTTTGTTTTTAATCCGGTATAAAGAAAGGACATCTAAGGAGCCAAGTCTATCTCTCTATAGCCGAAGAGAGTCTGCAGTGAAGGCAGTGAAAGCCTTCCACGCACGCAGTGTGGCTTGGCAAGTCGGCATCACAGCCCAAAGGAATGTACTCTATAGACGGAGTTTCCATGCAAAGCACTTCACACATTCTCTCTCCTGAATATTCTCCTACTCAACTTTGTCCTTTAAGAATAGAATTCTGGATTTTTCCTAGATCCTGTCTACAGCACATGAAACCAAAGTTCAGTTTTGGAACACTTCTATGAATATTTTATTTGCTTGTTTGCTTTTCAACTAAGTCAAGTGAGGTTCATAGCAGCGTTCCTGTATTGCTAAGTGGGTTTTCACAGGAGATGGAAGATAAAAATAAAAAAAAAATTTTAATGTAAACCAATAGGGCCTGGTAAGAGAGCACTCTACCGCCAACAATAATTTGCAATTCCACTTCTCATGCACAGCAGCCGGAAATCATCTTTGCTGCATTTGATCCAGGCTGGAGCATCTCTGAGAGCTGCAGCAGCGGCACAACCTTAGCTCCAGGCTGGAGGAAATCGCTGTCCTCGGTGCTGAAAGGCAGAAGCGCGCGGTGGGCGCGATAGCTCCCGAGAGAAGAGGTCTTTCCAAGGGACAGCGGCTGCCGGGGCTCTGAGCAGCGCTTTCTCAGCACCGCGCACGCGAGGCTGCCAGTGCTGTGCGGGGTGTGGGGCACCGTGCGGGGGAGGGGTGTGCGCGCGAATCCGCGGCCTGCCGCGAGTCGCGCACGCGCGCCCAGGACTGCCTGCTCCTCTCCGTGACTTGCTTGTGTGTGCGTGTGTGTGTATGTGTGTGTGTGTATGTGTGTGTGTGAGTGCGCGCGCGCGCGCGCGCGTGAGAGAGAGGAGAGAGGGAGAAGAGAGCGCGAGAGAGGGTGAGTGTGTGTGAGTGCATGGGAGGGTGCTGAATATTCCGAGACACTGGGACTACAGCGGCAGCTCCGCTGAAAACTGCATTCAGCCAGTCTTCCGGACTTCGGGAGCGGGCACAGGGCGCAGGGCTTCAACAAGCCACCAGCAGGACCTGGGAAATAGGGATTCTTCTGCCTCCACTTCAGGTTTTTAGCAGCGTGGTGCTAAACTGCTGTCTCAAAATGCAAAGGATCTAATTTGCTGAGGAAAACGGCCAAAGAAGGAAGAGGAGGAAAAGGAAAAAAAAAAGAGGGGGTATTTTGTGGATGCTCTACTTTTCTTGGAAATGCAAAAGATTATGCATATTTCTGTCCTCCTTTCTCCTGTTTTATGGGGACTGATTTTTGGTGTCTCTTCTAACAGCATACAGATAGGTAGGTACCCTTTGTGCTATGCTTTTGAATTGTGCATAATTTGGTGGTAATCTTTGTTCACAGTGGACAAATTAATTCATGTCATGTAGACTTATGTCATACCTTGACTGCATTCCAGATTTATACTACCTAGAATATACATGATTTTCTTAGGATGAAGCAAAGGGAAACGACTGTGCCTTTGATACAATAGAGGAAAAGGTCTTCTCATTTCTGACCCCCAAATTTTACTAATTCTGCCTTAATGACATCTCCCAGTTTGCTCACATTCTCTAGGGGTCTGAATGCAAAGCTTGTGATGATGAGTAAAAGCGAACGTTTCTGGCCACCTACCTTGCCCTCAAGATTCTCATTAGTGTCTTGACCCTTTGGCTACCTTTTGGACGTTCGACCCGGATTCTGTAGATGTGTTTATTCGGCCTATTAGCGCGAATAAGAGACTCTGGGCTTCTGGGTGCTAGCGGGCTCCCCTCCTCTCCCTCCAGGGCACTGACACGGTTCTCTTGCTTGGTGTTTGTTCTTTGCAGGGGGGCTGTTTCCGAGGGGCGCCGATCAAGAATACAGTGCATTTCGGGTAGGGATGGTTCAGTTTTCCACTTCGGAGTTCAGACTGACACCCCACATCGACAATTTGGAGGTAGCCAACAGTTTCGCAGTCACCAATGCTTGTAAGTAATGAATATTCATGCCTTTCTGGTGCCGCACGCGGAAAGCTAGCAATGAGAGTGTGGGATGGTGTGTGTGTGTGTGTGTGTGTGTGTTTCTGTGTGTCAGTGTGTGGGTGTGAGTGACTGCACACGCGCGTGCGTGTGAAGGCATAGAGAGAAGGTGGCTGTAATCTCAGAGACCCCCGCTGGCTGGGGGTATAAACAGGGGCGCGAAAGGCATTGAAGAGTTTGCGCACTAGGGAGTCTGGTGGGGGTTCGAACTGGGGGCATCTTTCTTGGGTTCAGGGGGGTCCTCGCCAGTCTCGAGTGCTAAGAGAAGCTGTCCCCGCCCCCTCCCCCGCGCGCCTATTGGCACCTGGCCAACAGAGAACACGCTGTTCCCCAGGGCGCGCTGTCGGGCTGTTGGACAGATCCCACCAGGGACTGCCAGAGCCCTGATGCCTGCCCGGCAGCTGCAGCGAACGCCTGTGTTTGGGGCTTAGATCCGCAGCCTCAGCTCAGGCTCATCCTGTGGTCCCCGGGAGCCCCAGGCTCTTCTCTTCCTCCCGACAAGTTGTTAGAATGGTTCTGGAGTTGGGCTCAGGGCTGTTACATAACGCCCAATCGAGGGGCGCAGCGCAGCAGGAAGCGAGGCCCACGCAGGCAGGCGCAGCCCAGCCCTGGTAGGGAAGTGGGCTGGGGCAGTGGGGAGCACGGTCCCTTTCTCCACCGAGCTCCTGCCAGAGTCGAAGGGGGCGATTCCGCCCCGGGCGCCGCGGTCTGCTCGCCTGCCGGGCGCGCTTTGTTCCCGGGTAGCCGGGCTCCGGCAAAGGCTGTCAGTGGAAAAGGGGTGGACAACAGTTGAATCCAGCCGAGTTTTAAAATCTGAAGAAGTCGCTGATCAGCCATTTTAGTCTTTGCAGTTCTCCATATTAGTCCTTCCACTCTGCTCAGTGCTCGGGGGCTCGCGAGGAAGCTCCATCAAGGCTTCAAATAAAGTCATAGAAACCAAGCGATTAGGTATCTGAAAGGTTCAATGGAAAGGCTGGCGGCCCTTTCCCGGGATTCGCGCCCCCGCCGGCGTGGGCAGTGCAGCCGCCGCCACTGTGCCTTCCTGCCGGGTTCCCAGAGCTGCCATCATTTCCTGCCGGCTGGGCTGGGGCGATCCTTTCCTGCCGCGATGTTCGCAGTTCTTATTTCGTAGGTAATGTTTTGGGGGAGATTTGCAGATGCCTTACTTCCCACTTTGGCTACAGTGTAAAGGAGCTAGCGAAAATTACCACAGGAAAAGCCCCACTGCAGCGATCCCACATTAGACAAACAACTGGTTGTCATTCCACTTCCTCTTATTAAGCTTTAATCATGCATTCGATGGTTTGGCTTGATTATAATATCAGGAACATCATCAACTCATTTTGCGACCGCTGTCACCCGGGTGAATGAAGAACTGAATAATTTCCTTTGAGTGATAGAACAGGGGCATTATTGTGTCATATTAGATGACCAGAATCCAATTGTTCTTGAGGGACCGATTTAAGGTTTCAATGCTGTTTTCTTCAAATGCTGATGTTACAGGAGAACGATCTGTCTCTCTCTCTCTCCCACTCTCTCTCTCTCAGACAAAGTGGATTTGCGGCTTCAAAAAATGTCATAGAAGAATGTATCAGAAAATTGTAGTCATACCAGACCCAGACACACACACACACACACACACACACACACACACACACACACACACACACACAATCCCTGCTTTAAATTTTAAAGGCTTTCTTGCTTGACCTATTTACCTGCCAGAACTAGACTATTGGTTTGGTATCATGAAGTTTCCATTTTTCCTAAATTATAAGTTCAATATGCAACTGTGTAATTGTATACTAGTGTGACAATACTTTGAAAAGTAAAGAATCCTAAGGGAAGACTACCGTTATTGGGAGGAAGTGGATTTTAGTGTGGACACTTATAAATTTTGAAAATAGTCAGCAACTGAGAAGTTCATTCATTGGAGAAAATAGTGAAGAGAGCATTCTGAGAAAATAATAGTTATGTCCATTAAACAAAATGAATATTCTTTGATTCCAACCCATGTTGAATTACTGTTGGGACTTTGTAAAGAGAAAACATTATGGTTTACCTTATGATAGGTTTAGTTCCTTGACCTTAGTGTGTGTGTGTGTGTGTGTGTGTGTGTGTGTATGAATGTATATTCATATATGTTTGCAAACATGTTTAACTTTTACAGGTCTTACTGAAATAAAATATATGGAAAGAATATGTACAAATGTTACACGCATACAACTCCATGATTTTTCACAGAATGAACATATTCATGTAATAAATGATCAAATCTTCATTTTGCCCAGACTTTCTGTTTTTCTCAGAAAGTGAAACTGAAATTTTTAAAAAAGTACATATCTTCAGATCCTAAACTTAACCCTTCATGGATTATTATCCTAGAACGCTGAAATTATTTGGAGGAACTGAATGTATTTAAAGAACATGAAAATTCAGAATCTCAGCACTTACACTTCCCATGTTATAAGTAATTTTACAGATTGCTACAGAGAACTAGCAGAGCACTATTACAGAAAAGAGCCCCATGGGACAGAATTTTCTGGAGTTGACATTGACTTGTTGAGTTAACCACTTCACATATGTGACTCAGTTTCTTTATTCATTTAAGAATTTCAAAATCTATGGAATGGGATGTTTTTTTCCTCCTTTTTTGGTGCTAAGGACAATAGAAAATATTAGTTTCTCTATTCTCAGAGAGTGAAAGTGAGGGAGAGATGATTATGTAAAGTATAAGCACAAAGTCATTAGTCAAGGGATCTCCAAAGTCAAATTTACCAACATGAGTCTTGATTACTTAATTCCTCCTCAAGCTTTTTCTCCAATGCCTTTCTTTTGTTTTCTTGCCTTTTTAAAGTTGGGGAACCCATAATTTTTCTTATATAAAGTGGAATTTACAGTATCAGTTACTTTGAGAGTTAAGACCAAAGCATCTTTTCCTCATTTCCACCAAAAAACCTAAGAAATTGTGCTGTAATTCCATTGTTAAATAATGGGTATTGTCATTCAATGCTTATAATTGGGGAGATTGTTCTTCATTTTAGTTAAGCCATAAAAATCCCACTGGGTTAGATTTATATATTAAGAAAGTGGGATTTTATACTTTCGTGATAGAATTTTAACAGAAATAAGATTATTTGTTCACTGATTTAATTTCATTACTGGGATGAAGGAACTTTCTTTGGAATTTTTGACTTTGACATTAAGTTAAACATCCAAGAAGATCTTTTGAATGGGTGGGTTAAGCATATGCAAATGAATTGAAATCATTCTGTTCTGAACTGGGTAAAATGACTAAGTGCATTCCACTGGTCTCCTGTATATCCTTTTTTAGTCAATAGTGAGATCGGAATGTACCTGTTCAGTCTTACTTCATTCTGTGGACACCTGAGGAAATAAAGACTGATTTCCTTTTCTTTCTTTCTTTCTCCTTCCTCCTTCTTTCCTTTTCTCTTTCCCTTTCATCTTGACTACATACAATACAATTTTTTTAACCCCCTGAGGGTTTTTCAAAACCTTCATTATGAGAAAATACAAAGCCTATAATCAGAAAGAAACTTGAGACTAACAGAAGCTAAAGCCACTGATGGGCCTCAAGAATTTATTCATTCACTCAATAAACATTTATTCTAGTTATCGAGAATAAATGAATGTTTTTCCCTTGGTAACTCAGTTTTTCTGAACTTTTTCCTGTGTTCTAATAGTTTATAATGCTTCAGAGGTTTCAATATCTTTAGTGTGTATTGGCAGCTGAAGGGTTTAAGAACTTTAGTTTGTGTAAAGGCATTCTAGTAGTTCTTAAATGTAAGTAACTTATTACAGTAATAAAAATATGAATTTTTGAGAAAATAATAAATTTGATACTAGTGTTTGTCTACATACCACATGGTTAACTAATAGAATCAACAGCAGATTTTAGGAAAATACTACGTATTTTTAAATTCTAAATAATTTTAGTAAATTTTGGTGCTATACTAATTAGGAAAAGTAAAAAAAAAAAACTGTCTGTAATGGTGATAAACATGAGTATTTGATCCCATAGGATTTGGGGGATTAAAGATATTAAATGTTGGATTTACTCTTCAAAATCTTCTGAATCTTGATAAATGAATTTGACAAATAGCTTTTAGATTAGTTAATAATTTAACAATTTTATAGTTAATTATTAATTCCATAAAACAAAGTAAATTATAAAAATATTAAATTTAAAAAACCAGAAAATGAAAATCTACTTTTTCTGTAAGCCAGCAGATGGAGATGTTGGAGAAAATATTGTGTTTTATAAAACTGTTGCCTACACTGAATACGAATCCCTTTTAAAATGTAGTAAATGAATTTACTTAGAGAAATTGAGAAAATATAAATGAAATCTAATTTGAAAAGCTTTATTTAAAAGATTGTTTGAGAAACAAAGTTCAGTTCCTCCTTTTAGAAACAGATTATCTTAGATTTTATTTATTAAATAGATCATCCTACATATTGTAGTCTTGTTCGTAAAGCATTTAGGAACAGAAATGATTGTAACTGCTCTTAACAGGGAGAAAATTCTAAAATTATATTTTTCCCCTCTTTTAAACCTTGATTACACAAATACAATTTCTGAGGTATATTTCTTATCATTGAATTGTAGTCACAAAATTTATTTATCATTGGAAAGTATCAAGAAAATAATAAGCATGTGCTAAACAGAAATCCAAGGATACCCTTGGTTGAAATACTGTATTGGGGGATGAGAGAAATTATGTATGCAAATAAAAATTCCTGTATGAAATTATGGAAGCTTAAATGAGCAAGAATTTACTCCTGTGCAATCCCTGCCTGAGGTCTTATAAGATTCAATCTGCTGACTCAAGAAGTGTGGAGCATTTCTGTTTCATGTCAAGCCTCAAAAGTGCTGGGGTTATTGTACTGTGACATTATGACAAGCTGGTGCTGATTTGTGCAGATCTGGGATCCTCTCATAATCTCTTCCAGTAACATTTTGTAAATGTTCAAACTTCCTTAAGCCCAGAAAATTTTGAGAAGGCTGAGAAATAGCAGTTGATTCTTGATTATTCCAGTTGGTGTTGCGGTAAATTGTGTTTTCAGATAATGTGTTTTCTTTCTCCTCTTCATCCTGTAAAAAAAAAAAAAAAAAAAAAAAAAGTCAATAAACTTACTTAATCTGCAGAACACATGCTACTTCAGAAAATAAAAATCTGAATTAAATTAGGGAAATCTTCTTTTGCAAAAATTTTATAAGTGAGTGAAGGGCACATTATAATAAATGCTGTTGGGTTGTTTATAGTTCTCTGGGTAAATTATATTTCTTTATCAACTTTATTCACTGAAGATTTCCAAGATTCCATTAAAATATTAACTCTTTTATTATGAAAATTTTTGTCAAAATTTCTGAGCTTTTTTCCTCTAATGATCTAAATAATTGGTAAACCTCTTATAAGGCTGTGCTGCTCAGTACAAGAGGAAAATGATTTGCTGAAATTAAAATTAAATTTCAAAATTACCCTTGATGTAGAAAATTTTAAACATCAAACTGTTTTTCAGAACAGATTTTGCAAACTTGAAAAAAAGTGAATGTGGTTCTTCACAGTGGTGTTGATTCTAAGTGTAACAACTGTTATTTTGTTTGTTTGTTTATTTTGTTTTATTCAATAAAAAAATATTTTATTATTTTTGGTAATCTTAATTTATAGAGTGAGAATATTTAAAAATTAACAAGGAGAATGTAAAATGTGACCTTCTTGAGGGCAGGACAAGCTGCTGTTAACTTTTGTATTTTTTATAAAACCTCTATAAGTTCCTAGGGCATCGAGGCGCTTAATTATTTTTTACTTACTAAACACCTTTAATTTTATACTAGACTTTTTGCCATGAAATTGTGCTTTTTGAAGTCATAAGTTTACTTTTATTATACATTTCAATTTCAAAATAAACAATGTGCTTGATCTCTGCTTCAAATCCTATTTAAACAGAGGGGTAATATATTTATTTTTATTTTCATCTGCAAGTTAGGCATGTTCATAGTCATTATCTTTATACTTAAATCTATTAAAATGATTTTTTAAATATATGCATAATATGCATTTAATTTTTTTAATAAATGTTAATTGTTAGGATGATGTAAAAGCCATGCTGTGAGTCCTTTGAAGGCCAGACTCTATTCTAAGTACCCTGATACAGGACTGCTCAGCTTCCATTTTAAGTTTTGATTTTCATAAATGCAACTATATGTCTTCCTTGAGTGGTCACAAATTTATCTGGGAAAATTCCTTGGTGCCTCCAGCCAGAATATTATATGCCACAATTTTCTGTGTTAATTCCTTTAGTGTAAATTTTTTACAAAATGTACAGAATTTAATATATTGTTTTTTCTTTTAGAACATATCTAGGAATGGAGTGTTTATGGGCATGACTTTATATTGTGGGCCAATTGCTTTATTTGAACTAACTGTGTGATTATTCTGTATTCTTCTGTGTCTCCCCACCACCCCCTTTTTGCCTTGGTCTATCTCTAGAGTTGTTTTTCAGTAAGTTTGCATTTTCTTATTTTTATTCTATTAACATATTTTTAAAGGGGAAACACCTGTGCAATAACATATGGAGAAAATTGTCCACATTGCTTGCTACTAATTTATAGCTTAAGGTTAAAATTTAAAATTTAGACTCTTGAAATTTGTAATTGTCTGTAGCTGAACAGAACAAACAGTTTGGGAGATGTGGGTTATCATAGAAAGAGACTTTATAAGTAAATAATTTTTTATTTGTACTTTAAATTTTCATCTTTCTTTACATTTCTCAGATGACAGTTTTCTTAGTCTTTTTACTTTGAGTATTCTTCAGAATTTTACTTTATAGACTTATATAATTTGTTCATAACTATGCAATGTTAATACACTCATTTTTTTCTAATTATTTCAGCATGTAAAATATGAGTACAAATTTGGCTGAGTTGAGAAATGGTCTAAATTTTAGTTTGTCTAAAATAATGCAAAAATAACATCTTATTTCTATGATGCTTACTTTCTCTTTATGGAAATCAATTTCAAATAATAAATCATTTTGTATTTAATTATTTTATGGTCCCTGGTAGTTTTATTCTGATGAATTTCAGTGGGTCTCCGAAGGTACCTTGCAATATAAATATTTTAGTGTTAATCTTTCAAATACCCAAATTATACTAATAGGAATGAAAGAAATATCTTTACGTAAACTGAGTACACTCTGTTCTTATTATTAAAATATAGTGGAGTATTATCTGATTATTCTTCATCACTGTAATAGAATATTAGCTACGTCATTTCCAACTTCAGCATACATTTAATTGAAACTCAAGTTATATAATTTATATAAGAAAAAAATTTTTCTGCCCATAAACCTTTTGTGTCTTGTATTAAATTTTTGAATTAAAAAATAGTTTTGTTTCAGATTTAGCATTCATTTCACAATTATTCCAGCATCAACTATAAGTATACATCAGTACTTTGATTTTACACATTCTATTTCTTATGTATGAGTAAAAATATAGAATGGGAATATTGAAATAAATATTTTCAGGATAAGAAATGAATACTTATTCTTCCTCATTGTGGATTGATATTGGTAGATTTCTTAAAATGTGAGAGGATAAACTGTGGAGAGAAAGGGAAAAACAATTCAGGAGTCTTGATCACTAGATACAGCTGTAGGAATTTGGATCTGGGAATGTATTCTTTCTCCCTCTTTCTTTCCCTCCCTTCCTTCCTTCCTTCCTTCCTTCCTTCCTTCCTTCCTTCCTTCCTTCCTTCCTTCACTTCCTCTTCTTACTCCCTCCCTCCCTCCTGAGTATCTGGTAGTAAATTGGAACATTTTAGACATATTTCTCAAGGACTTTATGACAGCTATTTATTGTGAGTTGCATGTTTAAATGGGACTATTTATTTTCATTGAGCCAAATACCACATAAATAGTTCTTGAATTTTACACTAAAGGGAGAGTCCTCGGCTCCCTAAAACATCTTTGCTCAATGCACTTTGGCAAATATATGTATGGAAGTGGAGATGGACAGGGGGTGTGTGTGCACTTTGCTGGTTTTCCTTGAAAAGTACATTTCAAATTATATCATGATTTTGTCTTTATCCACATCTTCTCTTTGTGAGAAATTAAACAATTTTAATCTAGTTTTAATATATGTATGAAATGGTAATATTTGTTTTGTGATTTATAAGTAGTTTCATAACTTATAATTCTACTTATTTTTCCAGATTTTGGTTGTTACTAGTTTACAATGTTATTACTCTTTTAGATATAGGAAGAAACTTTAGGAGAATATACAATTCAAATTGGATATCAAGAAACTATGAGGATTGTCATCGTAATGATGAATACACAGGTTTTCATCTATGATGATAAAAAACTACTCTTATTCTTTGAGCTTTGTAGCCCTGATGTCCTGGGATACAGATTAGAATTGATTTAGCATCTGCACTTGGAACTGAATTCTAGTCCAACTACTAGATATGTGTCATTTGACAAGTTGCTTACCTACATCTCAGTTTCCAACTCTGTGGAAGGGAATCATATGTTAAGCATTATTTTGAAGATATGCAATAGTCATCATAAACAATATGAAATGTATTTGGCCAAAAGTGTGCATGTGCATACAAGTTAGGAAACTTTTTGATATTGCATCCTGTGTTAGGATCTTTGGAGAATTTTGACGAGCACTTGCTCTGAGAGGCAGAGGTAAAAGCAAAATGCATTTCTAGTTTCTTGTAGGAATCTTCTTTTATTGCTTGTATACCTTTTCAGGACATGTGCTGTTTGGTGACAAAAAGGGCATTACAAAATAAATCACATAAGCCACACATTTAATTCAGCACATTGTAATGGTTTTTAAAAGCAGACGTGCTGAAACTCAAGTAATAGTGCATTTGCTTTATTGCATATCATTTACATTTCAGGATGTTGAACAACTTACCCTTAGTAGATCACTAAGTGTGTAATTAAGATATTTCAACACTTTTCCAAACTGACTGCATTATAGATTCCTAACATTTCATTTAACTGAATCAATTAAATTTATTTGTTTAAGTGAAAAGAAGTCAAGAGAACACAAGACTTGAGGACAAGGCAAAGATAGGTTTAAATATAATTAGTAGCTTTATGATACAATGCATGATTTTGCTCTAAGATAAAGCTCAGTTTCCTTATTAAACCTAATAATATTATTGGGGATATTAAATGAGAAAATAAATACCTCAATTAATTTTTCATCAGTGTTTCCAGTATTCTTGTATTCCACTTGCTGGAAACTGGACATTGTGCTCAGAGTGAGGGAGAAGAATAAAATGGAAGTCCCTGTCTTAGAGAATTTATAGATTTTATAACTTGAATACTCACATATCACTTCTATTTTCCAAACATGTTCATATATTTTGTGGTAGTTTTGTAAGGATTACAGAATAAGTGGTATTACTTTTTTAAAAATATTTTTTAGTTGTAGTTGGACACAGTACCTTTATTTTATTTACTTATTTTTATGTGGTGCTGAGGATTGAACCCAAGGCCTTGCACATTCTAGGCAAGCGATCTATCACTGAGCCACAACCCCAGCCCCTGGAATTACTTTTATATCCATTTCTAGATGGGAATACAGAAATTTCAATGAGTTGCCCTGCGTTTACTTGGGAAGAATTTGCCCAGAAAAACAGTTGGCTATGTTCTGAGCCAGTGCCTCTATCAGTCTCAGTTGATGGTGTAGCTAGTTGATTAGCACAGGCAATTGTGGATTAAAATTATAGGTCCAACATTCACTTTGTGACTTTTTGTAAATTATTTAAACTTTGTAGTAGTGTGTGTCCTCTGTGTAAAATAGGAATCATTATAACACCTGCTTCATGAGGTCATTTTTGTATTTAAATCACAATGGTTGTCCTATATAATTTAGTGATTAATATCCCTAATTTCAGTGATTCTGATTGCATATTAGTCACATGCTTTAGGTGCATCGAGGTGAAGGCCACTAACAGTTTTTATGTAATTATCATAATAATGGGCTTTAATAAAACCATTCAAGCTAATATTAGAAACAAGTATCTAATATTAAGCATTTTTAGGAAACTGGCGAGCATGCACATTTGACAAGATCTTTGTTGTGTCCTTGATCCACAACTCCCCATTCCCTAAGTTCAACAGATCAACTGCAAGAACTGAAAATCATGCATAAAATCATGTACATTCTGTTTTAACATTTAACATTAATATCTGATGCCCTTTGGTTATCACTTCCACCATTATTATATTCAAGCAATAAAAATGAAGTGATGCATTTTCCACAAGTGGAATGACATTGAACATCCGTCAGGTTCCCAATGGACTTTTTTCCTGGGGATCCCTGTATGCATCTTGTTGCTAATGCTAGTTGGCTTGCCCCCTGTCATCCTCCTCATACATTTCTTCCCCAGAATGAATAAAAAAGCTCTGTTTTTCTGGCTGTAGTCTGTTGAAAGTTTTGGAAGGATTTTTTTTTGTTTTGTTTTGTTTTTGAAAAATGCACATGATTACCTGGTCTGAAATTACTTCCTTTGGGAAACAGAGATGGGAACAGGAAATGCAGCCACTGATAATGAGCAAGAATAAGAATGACTTACATATTAGCTAAACATATTTTATAGTTTATAAAATATTCACTACCTCATTCTGTGTTGACTCTCATTATTCTGGTGTTGTTTTATATATTGCAGTTAATAGGAGCCATATAAACTCTAATAAGGTAGTTTAGTAAGAATTGGGGTCAAAATTACTCAGTGAAAGAACATCTATATATTTAAAAAACAAATTACATTGATGATTCTGAATTTGGGAGGGAGGTTGAATGCCCTGTATACAAGTAAACCGCTTATCTTCAAAGTGATTATACTATCCTGTTTATATCCAACTAAAAACTTATCACAGGATAGTCTTCTTTCTTTTGTTGTTCCTCAAACCTTTAGTTTAAGCCTGTTCTATGTTAATCACTTCAGTAATGTTAATCAATTCAGTAATGTCTAAAATGACAATAAGTTAAGATTTCTGTATTGGAAATTATTCATGGGTGTGAAGCCTTTTATTTATAGTAAAACAATTCATTAATCTAGGTTAGCCAGATGATTTTCCTATTAAGTTAGAATGTATAGTACAGTTACTATTTCTAGATCATTTATAAATACCATTCTATGCCTTGAAACTAGACCTAAATCCAAGTATTTTAAAAGCAGAAATGACAATTCAAAACTTGACCAGAAAATGTAAAAATGATTTGGGTGGCAGGTGAATACTGATTGAAAATACATTTTGAAAAACTGGTTAGCCAAATGAGGAAATAATGTTAATTCTAATGTCATTCATAGTTCTATCAAAAGCAGTTTCAGTTTTTTTGGTTTTTACTTGGAGATGATGATTTATGATTTGTATTTTATTTTGCATATGATTTTTCCCTTTTCATTGGCAAAATATTTTTAATTCAGTGTGAACTGATATATATTGCTGAAATTATTGCTTGCTCTTTACATAAATGAATATATGTAGATTAAAATATTTAACTATAATAAACACTATTTCAGATTGTTGCTGAAGAAGCTAGTTGTAAATTTTACATTAATAGGTTTTACAACATATTAGAATTGTTGATGACTATGAGTATTTAGAATAATGTAAGAAACACGAATACCTTTCGAACATCTCTTACACTATTAAAACAGCTTTATATAACCTAAACTTTGATTTTTAAAGCAGTTTAAGGATTTCTGGTGGAAAATCATGATTATTTTTAAAAATTGATGCATTTTAACATCAAAAATAGTATAAAATATTTACTTACAGTAATGTGTTGGTATTGTGGGAGATTTAAAATTTAAAATGTGCAGTAATTTTGAATTAAGATTCTTAAGGTATGTATATTTTTCACTTTAAAAATTATTATGAAAATAATTCATACATATGGTATTTTACAATCCACTACAAAGGGGATATAATAAATCCTTATTTATTTATTTATTTATTTATTTTTACTGGTTATTTTTTATTATCCATGACAGTTCAATCGTTTTGAAATAAAAATCTTTTTGAGTCTTTCTTCTACCACAATTGCATTTCTCTGAGATAACTACTAGCAGTGGTTTCTGGAAGTTGTAATATGTACTATTCTATATCTTGATTGTTCTTGCTTAACAAAACCAAGAGTATATCTTTTACCTGAACAGAGATTTTCCTCTTTCTTTTTAATTATTGCAAAGTAGTCTGTTGTTTATCCTGCATTTTATTGATGATTACCTTCTTTTTCTCTATTTTATTTTATTATATTTTTGGTATTGGAGATTGATCCCAGATCTTCACACATGGGAAGAAATCACTTTACCACTGGGCTACACCCCAGCTTCCTCTTTTAATAACATATGCAAGTGGGTTTGTAGAACAAATTGCAATGAGTGAAATAATTTGTAGTCTAAAAGTATTTGCATTTTGTGTAAATATTCAAAAAAGCATATCAATTTCTAGTCCTACCTAGAGTGTATGAATGTATCTGTTTTCTGTCTACTGTAAGTGGTGATGTTTGTCATTAAACTTTTTAAAATTTTGCTATTCTTTCATTACTTACATTTAAAATGGAAACATAGTTTTGTGTGTGTGTGTACAAATGTGTGTACACAATTGTTCATAGTTTTGCTCAGTTTTCTTTCTTTGGATGTGATATCCATTTATTGTGAGTTTATTTATTACTCACTGATACATATATTAAAGTAACAGATGCTTTGTTGATTGCAGCCATTTTACCCAGTATTGTGTACCCAATTTCAAAATAGTTTGTTGCTTTGGAATTTTTGTGCCTTGCTCCCCAAAGCTTCTCCTACTTCAGATTATTTAAAGAAGAAAAAAACTGCCTGTAATTTTATTTAACAATTTCTTGATACAAAATAAATTTTTGATTTATCTGTATTATTTGATTATTAAAGGCGGAATGTATCTTAATTTTTTCCCTCATAATGTTAGCTAGTTGTCACAGCATATATTAAAATATCCAGTTTTCCTTTATTGATTTTAAATCAATCAAGTTTTCTTTTTAAGTAAATAGTTCTTCAAGGAGTTAAAAACAAGGTGGGAATTTAAACAAGAAATGAAATAAACAGATTGAATCTACTATCAGCAGAGGAATGTAAAGTCATGAAGACATTCCTGAGCAGAGCTGTTATCATAAATTGAGCTTTTATGTTACAGGGATCTCGGATCAATAAAAGAGCATATCAAATTTTGAACATTAACTGAGCCCAGAGGGATAAATAAAAGATTTTGTTATGTTTTTTGGCTTGTGTCACAGCACTGATAACACTTAAATGGGCTGCTACTTTTGCATATTACTTCAAAGGTAATTCAGTGTATCAATATATATGTTCACAAATAGACTATTAAAACTAACCACCATAGTTCACATGCAATAAAGAAAGGTAAAGGTGTAGTGGCACAAACCTGTAATCCCAGCAGTTTGGGAGGCTGGGGCAGGAGGATCACAAGTTCAAGACCAGCCTCAGCAACTTAGTGAAGCCCTAAATAACTTAGTAAGATCCCATCTCAAAATAACAAATAAAAATAATAAAATAATTATTTTATTATATTATATAATAATATAAAGGACTGGGGATGTGGCTCAGTGATAAAGTGCCCCTTTGTTTATTCTCTGTACAAGAAAAAAAAAGATAAAGGAAATCACATACTCATGGCCTTATTAAATAGTGTACAGTTTCCTCCCCTGTTTTGAAAATCAGTAATGTGTTCTAACTAAAGCCAAATATCAACCAGTGTTTGATAAATCTGATTTAGACTGGAATACTAAACATAATGCTAAACTATTACTTGCACGAATATACTTTCAGCCCACTTATGGTGCAGGACATGAACTATATATTTTTATTCAGAATATCAGAGTAATGTGTAAATTTGAAACTACTTCATTTTGTGCAAATAAAAAGGATTAAAAATATTACAAGAGATATATGGACTTACTGAATGGGGCAAAATGTGATCAGGGGCCCTGAAGTGTGTTTTCTAATATTTTGCCTTTCCATAAACATAAGAGTGGAAAGATTTTTATCTTTCCACATAAAATTTTCCCTTTTGCTACTGAGAATTGCACCCAGGGTTGTTTTACCACTGAGTTACATCCTCAGCACTTTTTCTATTTTATTTTGAGGCAGGGACTCACTAAATTGCCTCTGCTGGCTTTGAACTCGTGGTCCTCTTGCTTCAGTGTCCAAGTTGCTGATATTATAGACATTTGCCATCATGCTTGGCCTCAATATGATTTAATACAATATATTTCATGCATCTTTTGTGGAATAGAGTCTTGTCTGGTTGAACAAAGTAAGGTTATAATAATAGAGCCACAACAATTTTTCATGTGAAAACCCTTTTAAAAATTTTTCCCAAACACTAGCATAGTTTTGTTTCTTCCCCCAAGTCTGTAATATTATTCAGAAATTAATAAAAACTTTCTGAAACTCTTATTAGAATATTCTTCCTAATTATACTAGTTGATATATTTTAGGTAGAAAATGGGAAAACCCAAAGGAAAATAACCACAATAAATTTACCTAAGAAATAATTGCTTGGTAATACTTATATATGTCCTTTTTCAGCTATTTTATACTTAATATTATACTTGAAACACTTTTATATGGCTTTATAGCTGTTTGCAAACTAAATTTTCCTAGCTTCATAATATTTAAGCAGATAATTCAATTAATAATCTTTTATTTTTGAGTCCTTTTTTATTCATTATAAATACTACTGTAAATGAAAATTCTTCTTCATATACATTTTCCCTCATTTCTAGTGACTGAATTATAAATATGGAAACAAGTATGATGAAGCATTTAAATATTTCAAATGGATGCTAAGGATATTCATACCAATTTATAATCATGGCAGTTATCCATGAAAAGCCTAGATTCTTAGAACCTTAAAATCATTTTTATAATTTTAAAAAGTCCTTACATATTTGGCAGCTAAAAGTCCTCTTTTGTTATGTAGCATTCATGTTCATTATTGCTCATCTATGATTTTTCTTTCATAAAATATTTAAGTTCTTTTGCCCAATTTTCACTGCCAACTAGGCCTTTTTTCCCATTGAATTGTATGAGTTTATTTATTCAAGGTCACCATGGCAGGGGAAGATAAGATTAGAGAGCCACACATCCAACAATTTCATGCTTCATCTTGGATGAGGACCATGTCACTTTATCTGACATGTCACTGTCCTATTCACATATCCCCCCCAACTTCAAGGGAGGAGAGGCTAATCCTCCCTATGTCCAGAATAAAAGAACTCTATTAGTGAATATTACTAATGTCTAAAAACAGATAGTAACCATTGGCAATCAAAGCCTACTTGATTCTTTTCTCTAGTTTATTATTTTTCCTTTCAATTTTGTATAAGATTACTTTTTAAAAATAATTGCCACAAAGATATGGAATTTTGGCTTATTTTGGGGGATTTTTCCTTAGAATGTATCTGCTTATATTTAAAACTTCCAATAACATAGAAAGACAAAATGGAAAACAACTTGCCTCTGTCTATTCATCTAGTGGTTAACTCTTTATTAATAAAATAATTGTATTTAATTTTATCTTGCTTAATGTTTTTTATTATGATTTATAGTAATATGCTTGAAGCCAGCTCTCATTTTGACAGTTATAGATGTTGTGTTTTAATTGTGCATTTTATAATTAGATGGCATTTGTGAGTCAATATTGAGAATATTCATAGTCTACTTGTGTTTGTAATTCATTGGTCCTGTATACATAGGCTTTATATAGATTTACTCTAAAAGTTGGAAAAAGCAGTGTTATTTACACAATTATATAAGGTTGAGTGATAGTTATTCACTATTTGTCAAGTACCATGCTATGAATGAATTTTCCAATTTTAAAGCATTTTTTCTTTCCTGATATTTGAAATTCCCAAATGCCCTCATGCATTATATGGTTTTTATATATTTGTAAATTCTAATTCTCATATATCTAGTTCATGGAATCTAGCATTTCCAGAGACTTCTCTTGCATCCTCCAACAACTCCAGATTTGTTGCTCTTGAATTTTCTGAGCAACTCATATGCTTGGATGACACTGCTGTACTGTGGTTTATCATATATCTATTTCTTGGCTGGCGTATTTCTTCATATATTTTAAATTCATTTTTTATTACTTACAAATACATTCTTTTAAAACAATTCTGTAGATATGTATGTGTGAATTTATTATATAATATTATAATTTACTTAAATATAAATATATATGTAAATCTATCTATCTATCTATCTATCTATCTATCTATCTATCTATCTATCTATCTATCTATCCGTTTTATTTTTGTCTCGTGAATTGAACCCAGAATCTTTCCTATGCTAGATAAGTGCATTACCAATGAGTTACCCTCCTGACCCTTTTATGTTTTTATTTTGAGGGTCTCTATAAATTGCTCAAGTTATCCTAGATTTGCAATCCTTTTGCTTCAGCCTCCTAGGCAGCTGGGATTGCAGGTGTGGCCACCATATCTGGCTACATATGTTATTTCAATGGAATCACTGGTAGTCTCCTCCCTGTCCCATAGAATAAGGTGTGAATGCCTTCTTCCATCTTACTGATTGATTCTATTGCTCAGAATGCCTTCTAGTTTTTCTTCAAGATCAATTATGTCCTAAGTTGGAGCAGTGCTTTTAGATTTAGATTACATTTTTTTTCCACATGGATGTTAAAAGTATCTTGGAATTTCTAGTCCTTTTATTATTTTCTTTGCATGTTGTGCCTTTATTTTACAGATGTTATATTCCTCTTTCATTAATCTCTCTATACCTGAAAAGTACCCTACAAGAGCTTTCTGTTTTCCTAAAATTTGAAATCAGTTTCTCCTGAGCTTATTAACTGCAGCGCTCTCTATTTGGAAGTTTTCTTCACTCTTGACTTATGGACTTTTGTTGTTGAACCCACTGATTTGATTTTCTTGGTCTCCATTCCAATTTAATTTTTCCCCCCTAGAGTTCTTAAGTGACTTCTGAGAAAAAGTGCTCAGAGGTAAATGTTCTAAGCTCTTGAATGTTTGAAAAGGTTTTAATTTTCCTCTCATATGTGATTGAAGGCTCTACAAGACATCAAATTCTAGGTTAAAATCATATTTTCTTAGAATTTGTTAGGAATTACACACGTACCTTTTATTGTTATATGTTTTTTGAGAATTCTCCTTTTTTTCCCTTCATGCATTTATTATTTCCTCTCTGGAAGCTTGCAAGATCTTCTTAATCTTTAGTCTCCTAAAATTTCACAGGAATGTATTTAAAGGGGGCTTTTTATTAATAAGTCCTTCTAGGTATTTCAATTTGAAAATAACTTCCTTAAGATCTGAGAAATGCTTAGCAATTATTACAGAGAGGATTTACCTTCTCTGTTTTCATTATTATTTCTTTCTATTTGACTATTATTTCTTTCTAGTAGACCTTTGCCTTTTTTATTTAAAGTAGTCTTAATGTAACATAAACACTTGAATGTAGACCATCTGTCAAACTTTTGTGATACTATACCTCTAAAACTATTAATTTTTATTGATATAATGCAATTAAAATAAATTACATAACATTTATTTGATTATTATGCAGCATGTAAACAATTCTGAGATTGTTTTCAATAGCTACGCCTAAATAATCTTAACTAAATAGTTACATTTTCCTCCTTCCTAATTATTATCACATAGTCATTTGAAAGTATAGCTTTTCTGGAATTTTGGAAACATTAAAGAATTCCTAGAAGTAGAGAAGAATGTTTTTAGTGAAAAAGATGTGAAAAAATTCCTAAATATTAAAGTTAAGGGGAAAAGATGATAAAAACAAGTGAGCAATGACATAAATAATAAGGGCTATTTTGTTTGTGCATTCCATATTACTAATTGTAATCTCATCCTGTAGTCCCTTCCCTTGTATTTAATGATGTTATTTTTCTTTTCTCTGGAAAAGTTCTGTAAATTTTACATTCACAGCATGCATCTTTGCTATCTCACTTTGGAGAGTTTTGTATTATATATTCTTAAATAGTTCATCTCTGGCAATTTTTTTTGTATTTTCATTATGAAGGTCATCATACGTTTCATTTCTGGGATTTTATTTCTAGAATTAGACAGGTTACGGCTACACCCATGTTTTAACAGATACACCAAAATGATCAGGTAGAAATACTAAATAATTATTAAACAATTGCTAGAATAAACAGAGCCCTGATGATTTAGAGATTTTATTTCTTATTGTCGACTCTTTCTTACCCTTTACCTTGTTGATAACAGAGCTTATCTCTAGCCTTAGAAAATGGAAACACATAGAAGTGACAGTTGTACAAATGATACATTATTGAATGAGAGAAAGTATAGTTCTTCAAATATTTTTTTCTGATGATATTCAGGCAGATTGATTTTTTTGTGTGCTTTTTGATAATAGAGATGATGGTAAGATTATGAGGCTCATGTAACTGTTCTAAAGAGTTTAACACTTCTTTCTTAAAAGTTGTGTACAGTTGATACTTGTTTAAAGTTTCCCAGAGCATTGAATTAGCTAATACTGAGCCATTCATTGCTCCTGTGGGGAACAGAGTTAGGTTCTTATGAGCCCCTTGCCACAACATTTTCATCAATCAATCAATATGTTGCCTTGTTTATATATGTCTCTGCTCACAGACACCATTTTAAATATATATTGTTGATTCATTAACACTGAACTCATGGCCAGTGGCACTATAACTCATACCAGATGGAAGTCTATCTAATCCACATATTTTTTTCTGTAAGGTACATCACAACTTTCTTGTGCTTACAAATACCAGGCAACACTTCAGCTCTGTGCTCAGGGACCATTTTAAACAGCAAAATCACCATTAGAGAGTGTAAGAATGCAAAAAATCTTGGCACCAAATAGGCTGCAGAAAGGATACTTGTTAAGAGGAAAGCAGGCTGTTTCCTTGATCTACCTCAACTGGGAACAGGGAGTTGGGCAATTTTTCACCTCTCTGTGCCTGCTAATGACTATGAAAATGCTTATAAATATTGATTTTTTGGTTTACAAATAAATTTTCCAGAGCAGACTAATTCACAAATACAAGATCCACGAATAATGCAGATTGGCTACATTTGATTTGAGACAGTTTAGGCCATTTAACTTTATTTTAGTCATCTGATAGAGTTTAAAGGATTTTACCTTGCTTGAAAATGTTTATAATTATCTATGCTGAAAAAGCAGTTAGGATTTGAAATGATTTGGATCTGAATCTGACTTTAAACCCTGCAGAAGAAATTGAAAGGAAATGAAAGTGCTTATTCTTACAGTTCAAGTTCATGCAGAAACAGCTGAAGGACAAAGCATCTTATTTTATTTTATTTCTAGTTTCTTTAATGAATGCCCTCTACATGAGAAGAGTCTAAAGTGCCCAAGAACACTAAGTTCCTTTGAGGCACCTGAGCAACAGTGTGTGTGAATTGTTTTGATGCTAGGTCTTTTTTCACCTGCATATCACCATCCTTCTCACTAGCAAGGTAGTGTGCTGATGAACATGGAGAAAGGTGAAGGGAGGCTGGGTTTTGTGTGTATCTATGCATAACGTACACAGCATTTGGCCACAAGTTGGGTAGATATAAGTTTTACATAGGCTTCTGGAACCTCCTTGTCAATCTGTCTGCTGTGAAGGATTGTGCTAAGCACTGAGATGTTGGTGAAAACTATATAGGTGTGGTCCTAACGGAGCCTACATTTGAATGGGGTTAGTGATCATCAATAGGGAAAGAAATAGAAAAGAGAACTATGAGTTGGGATGCTTAAGCCTCAGGAGGGAGATATGATGGAGGAACTACGTGATGATCCCACAACAGGCAACTGAGTGAGGAAGGGCTTGTGAGACTGGGTGGGTGAGAACCAGCCTGACACCTGAAGAATCAGGAAAGAGCATATCTAGCAGAGGAAACAGGGAGTACAAAAGACCTGATGAGAAAAGTCTCAGTGTGCTTCAAGGGTCAGGAAGAAAGCTGGTGCTGCTGCAATCCAGCAAAAGAGCAAGGTGGTAGGCAAAGAAAGCTGGAGAGATCAGCAGGAGGCAGAGCACACAGTTCTTTGTAAGCCATGGGAAACAACCTGTGTGGTTTGATTTATGTAAATTTCAGATGCACATATATTTCAGACTGAAAGGTAAACAATAAAGCAATAAAAAGATCTGAACCCTGTAACTGCCCAGCTTCATCAAAGCAAACGGCAGGAAAAAATATTCAATGTGAAGAAGTGAAAATAATTTCTGCACTCACAAAATCGTTCATGGTGACAAATATGCTTCTTTGCTTGGTTTTGGAGATTTGGGGTTTTGAAGGTAGGGGAAAACACATTCACTCTATCTGAACAGCACTGTGGACATGTCTCCCATGGCACTAATTAGTTTTTATGCTTACAGGGATGTCAGGTCTGTTGTGTTGTGAATTGCCCCATATAAGGGAGGCCCCTGATACTAGAGTTAAGTTACAACTCAGTTCCTTCAATATTTGCCCCTTACCTGGTGCTGAATCAATTTCCTGTAAAATGAATCTGCAAGGTTTGACTTCCAAACTCTTTATTGTAAAATGACTTAGGAAATCATGGGAGGGCTGCCTGGCCTCGGGGGTCCCCATTTCCTTCTTTAGCTCCACAGAATGAGAAGGCAGAGTTACTAGTGGTTATGGACATGGACAGCCATGTCTTTGCTTATGTGAATAGTCTCAACCTCTGATATGTTTGGTTGTAAATATAAGTACTTCAAAATACAAAAAAAAAAAATTCTCATTTTCTAAAAGTTTATATTTTGCTCATTTCATTTGTCTAATGGAAAAAAAACAACACCCAGATATCTGTGCACAGTGAATGAGGTGAGTATTTTCATAACAGGCTATAAGGCTGAAGTTACTGCTTCAGGTACACTAGGACCTTTCCACATTCTACTATTGTTTGTACATAATTAAGGTGACATCATATACTTACATCTGGGTTTCTTTATGCTGCCAGGTTCAATGTGTGTCCATGGAATGAACTCTGACTTCCTTGTGAAAGAAACACACTTACCTGTCCTTCCTCCTTATGTGAGCAATAATAGACTTGAAGTTGCATGTCATTCAAAGAAATAGAGTCCAAGCTAAGAACAGACCCCTTGAATCTTCTTCTATCGGTCTCATTAGACTATTGATGCTTTCTGCATAGAATAAGAAACAGGATATTTTTGAGGAAATTGTGAAAACCCAATAATTTTGCAAGATGGAAAAGTTCAGGGAAACTTCCTGGTATTTTAGAAACATGAGTGAAATGAAATCCAATCATAAAATACCAGGAACTCAGAACCCCAGGCTCAATGTCATGTTAAGTAGAAAAGGCAATGAGTTATTTGTCTTTTGAGGATACTTTCAAGGAAGAAAGACTTCTCCAGGTCAACCATTTCATCATAAAATAGCTGCTCTTGTCAAGAAATTTTGCCTATGTCTAACCAAATTTGTTTTGGCCATATTGTAAAGTTTCTTTCTTTTAGTGAACTCTCTTCTGCTTCCTCAGCATGTCAGAATTTCATATACCCGAAGGCAATTAAACCATTTATTTTTATGAAAACAGACTCAACTCTTGGCTTTTCTCACAGAATTCTTGGCTTTTCTCACAGAATTCTTGACTTTCTTACATGAATTTGTTCTCTGGTTTATTTTTTCTGCCATTTACAATTATTTCAGTTCTGTCTATTAATAATAATAACCAAAAAAATTGAGACCTACTCAGTGCAGTAGTAATGATTTCTAGTTAATTTTGATGGTAGAGGAAGTCCACAAATTATTCAAGATATTCATCATATCATGAACACACTCCAATGTTAAATTTATTTTTGAAAGAACTTCATTGTATTAGTAACGTACATTCAATAGGCAGACTATGATGCTTACTGACTTTTGTCTCTTTTCTCTATTATTTCTGTTTGTTGTTTCTGTCTTATATTGGACTGGCTTTTTAACCTCTGTTGGCCTCAATTATTTTATTTGTAAAGTTTTAATAACATGACATTGTTACCATAAGAACATTTAATAAGATACTTGCTATATAGAAAGTACTCAGTAAATTATTTCTGATGCTTTTTACTTCTTCATGAGTATTATATAAAATGAAAACCTTTATACATATGTGAAATAAAAGTGTCTACTACACTTTGCCTGTTTTTAACATAAAATTTTAATGACATAGTTAAGTTAATTCAGTTTCATAATTTAGTATGTCTTCCAACATATGGATGATGGAATTGATACGGGGTACAGGGAGTTTGATTTTCTTTTCACAAATTATATTTTGAAACTAACCAAGATTTATCCTTATAAGTATGATGAGCTGCACATCTATTATGTACTCTACAAAGTCATAACTTGAAAGTAAGAGGAAGTTGTCTCTCACATATATGCCCTCTTTTTATTGATTTGTAGAGATTTCTACTTCTGAGTTATGGGTTGCTTTTGCTTTGCAGAAATATCAAGTAGTTATTTTTTTATATGAAATGTTTCATATGCCTTAGAAAACATGATCTCATACTCTCATATGAAATATATCAAGTTAAAATTTTAGTTTTTTCATTTTCTCTCCATTTTCACTTTGGGTTCCTATATTCTTTTTATAAAAGGAGGTAAAAATTGAAGGCTAATTTCTTCTGCAATAATATGCTGTGTGCTTTGATTTATTTTCTTTTACTTGAAGATCGAAATATTTTTCTTGCTATTTCTTTTATTTTTGCCTCATTCAAATAAAGGAGAAGTGTATAATACTAGGGATTTGCCAGGCACCTTTATGTTACATTGGCCAAACACACTATCTATAATCAGGAAATACTTTTCAAGTATATTCCCTGGGCCTAATCTTGAGCCAGACTCCCCCTGGAAAAGAAGCCTAGAGATCAGTTTCTTGCAGCCTATTAGAAATATAAATATACTAGGGAAGAAAAAGAGATTTAAAAAATAGAGACTTGGAGATTTAAAAAAAAAAAAAACTATGTTCCTGAATATATGGTATATGTGGATTTAGAAAATGCTGAGATCATTTTAACTAAGGAAGCCAGGAAATATTAAATTGTATTTTGTGGAAATATGGGAATAAAGTAAAAAATATTGTAGTTATAACATGAGACACTTAAGTAAGGTACACAGAAACATATTCAGCCTGTGGAAGGTATTCAGTGAAGGATGCAAGGTCCAGGGAATGAATGTTGTTGACTGTGCAGCCACATGCATAATTACACAACAGGACTTGTCACCTTAATCCAAGTCTGGGACCTGGGCCAGCAGAGTGAGCAGGTCAACCTGAGCAGTGTGTGAGCTTGGCTCCCGGCAGCAGGGTTATTGAGGGAGGCAGGGCACTTGCAATTTTTTTGAGTCCTGGAAGAAATATTCACCCAAAAGTTGGACATGGTACAGTTATGATTTAAAGGGGAATTTAGAGTTTAAACTAGAAGCGAGAGGTCAGACTGCAGAGATAGCTAAAAGCAGGCACAAATGGAAATGGATTATCATGAAGATATCATTTACTCTTTTTTTGGAGGTGACTGTTAAGTTAGGCTCTGAATTATAAAACAGAGATGTGGAATCTTAGTTTTTATCATATCCACTGGGGAATTATTTGTTACTGGTTTACCAAAAATAAGATCCATCTAGTTTGTCAAGTCTTCCCATTAACATTCTTTATTCTCTGGATACTGATCTCTCAACCATAGTCAGTATTATCCTTTTATCTTTCTTTATTTCACAAATGTTTTCAATATATCTTATGTGCTAGACACTCTGCTAAGATATTGCCCTCAAAATGTTTGCCATCCAGGGAGAAACTTTTGTACCTCAAAACCATTCTAAAGTCCTGTGTGTTCCCCAACTTGAATGCCTTCAAACTCTCCTATTACTAGTTAAGAGGTTAGATACATACTTCAACACCAAATTTCAAGTTGTCATGAAGTCTTTCTGGAACATTCTAATCCTCATTGTTCCAGTATCTTTGAAATGTCTAAAGTATTTTGTTTGAAACTATGCACTCACAAAAGCTGGAAATGATTTAGTGATCTTTTATTTAATGATTTTTAACATATAGAGACATCAGTCTCAAAAAGATGAGATGATTTAGTTAAAAATGACAAGGTTAATTATAGAAATAGCCAGAATCTTTACCTAGAATTTATCACTTAAAAGAGTCATGTGTCTGGCAAAGTGCCTGAGATAGAAGGTATTCAATGAATGATATTAGTTTGTACCTTACTTAATGTAATTACCATTCTTTAAGAATAGATTTATGTTTAACACGTGTATTTAGTGTTCTGAAGCATTAGTGCTGAGCTCATTGTTGATGTTAAGAATATATTTCGCCATTAATTATTTTTTCAAGCCTATTAACCATTTTCTGCTTACTAACAAACTAGAACTCTGGAAATAGAGCAACCATGCTAGTGATAAGCTCTGATTGCCTTTGTATCTTTATTGTAAAGGATATTTATGGTTCTCGAGTGTTGCAATTAAGCAATGGGCATATGGTAGGGACATTACTCTAGTAAAAGCAATTGTTGATTGTTTATAGTTGACAGAACTAACTGTCATGATCTGCAAATATTTTTAAAGCTACCATTTTGCATCTACTCCTTAAATTGAAATTAGTGCTTATGCATTAATGAGACTGCCAAGAATTGTTGCATTCCATAAATCAAAGGAAAATGGCTCCCCTTGGGTTGATAAGTATTTAAAGCCCCAAGCTTCATGAATAAGGCACAAATTTAACTGCTTCAATGCTATATTTTCTGAGGAAAGATATCGCTTCACTGGATGTAAAGTAGAAACATGGAGCCCTATGATACTAATGTTTAACTTCTGAAGAATCTGATAATTGATATATATCTAAATTTAAAGAACCTTATTTTAGCAGATCAAAGGCTTAGGATAGTGATAGTACAGAATACAGCTGGAGGTGCAGGAAGGGTAATTATTTTATTCTAGAACTAAATGTAAGTGAGGTCCATTTTTGCAATTGAAGAAATGAGCATAGAATGGTGGCCCATTCCTTCTCACCTGCGCAATGCATGCATCAAATAAATATCAAGAGACCCTTCCTTGTACATTCAAAAGACCAGATCCAGGTTTGAGGATTTCAATAGGGCCAGTCCTCTAAAATTCCTAAGTTGCAAATCTGTTCAGAAGAAAAAAGTGATAAGTACATAAAAACACACAAGCCACTCCATCCCCAAGTGAAAACTCAGCAGTGAATCAAGAAGGCTTTCTTGCACCTCAGCAAAAATAACAAATGGATAAAAAGGATATGACTAAAGATGCTCAGACACATCCTTTTACATGTATACAGTCTTAATTTCAAAGTAAAGTCCTCCTCCCTTCATGTATTTTGTGATTTCCCGGAGGTATTTTAGGATGCTGGCAGTTAAGGAAGTAAGAAGGGAGATTGCTTCCCACCTGTCCATCTTTGTTCGCTTGTACTCTGTTTCTGTCTCTTCCTTCACGATTTCTTCCTTTCACCTTCTTTTAGCAGGTGGGAGTGTGAGAGGAAAAAACATCTAATTTTCCCAAATTAGTTGGATTTGGTGCATTATAGAACCTATCAAAAAACAAAGACTGGAAGACAAACTCCTGTCGTCATAACAAAAACCATGGAAAATCAGAGAAATGAGACTTTCCAGGGAAAATGTATTGAAAATACTGAAAGTCTTTAAAAGATATTTTTTATTTCTCAAAGACTGGCCCATTATAAGAGAAATAATATAACACTGGTGTCCTGGAAGGAGCAGAACACAATCAATATGGACTCTCAACTTGTGTTTTTTTGTTTGTTTGTTTTGTTTTGTTTTTTTTTTTTTTTGCAAAATTAGCTCCTTCATTCACTTATTTTTTCACTTACAGAATAAAAGATGTTTATTGGATTCCATTCAGTTAAAAATTTCACCTTAGGAGTTATTTCAGCCCTGTAGTACTATTTTTTTTTCTCTTTTAAAATTTTGTTTCATTTTTCTTGCTAGTGACAGCTGGCTGATGTCCACTATTAATGTTGACATTGTAAATGGATTTCAAAGCCAATGAAGATGCATATCTTTCTAATAAAGATGCTGCAGCAGAGATGAATGCTCCAGCAATAATACCACTAATGGCTGACACAACTAGAATAAAATTACCATTTTGTAAGATTACTTACTACATGAAGCTGTGAAGATAGTAATTTGGCAAAACATTTATATGCATTCATTCATTCATTCAAGGTTAATACAATCAGTAGTACCACTATGGCAGAAGCCTTGATGGTGGACATCAATGCAGGTGATGCAAAGGCAACCATAGGCACAAGGGAAAATTGTGGCACCAAACTACAGTGAGTGGTCATTGTACTCATTGCTTTCACACACTCACCTCGAAACCATGTAAAAATAAAAACAAAAACAAAAATTTAAAAAATTACTAAATAATATCTACTATAAAATAGTAAAATTTAATGCTTTCACTGAATATCAACCCTTAAGTGGACATTTTTCTATTATCTTGCAATACAAAATGAAAAGTTTGCATGAAGTGCTTGACTGTCACGAAGAAACATGGTCATCGTGTGGCACAGAAGCACTTGTGTGAGGGTGAGCCCCTTTGGCCACTTATGCCCTAGACCAACTTTTTTTTTTTTAGAAGGAATAACTGACAAACTAGGGTTGTTTAGCCCTGTTTAATTGACCAACAAGTTTTGAAAAGAACAAAGAGGGTCTGTTACTTTAAGGAAACAGCTGACAGTATTTGTTGCCAATTCTAAAATTCAAGCTGTTAAGTTAAAAATAAAATTTTGAAAAACTTGCATCTGCCACTATGAACTCATCCTCTTCCAAATAATTAAAGGCTTCTCACATGATATGAGTGGTAATATTAGGGACTGCAGGATTTGGATATTGTATAATGAGATGTGTCAACATTTGGATGGTCTGCCTCAAGTGAACTGAGGCTTTCCAAATGATTATCACACAGTGTGACAGAATTACATGTGAGCTAAAGATCCACTCAACCACGAGATATAACAGTGGATTTTAATGGAAAAGAGTACAAAAAAAATTCATTGATGTGATTTTAGAGTTCACATTACAGCTAAGCCTGAAGAAACTATCACATGTCAACTGTTAGTATGGTTTCAAAGAATAATACGTGTAATTGCTGGAAAAGGCCATCAAACCACTTTTCAGATGACATATCTGAGTGAGGACAGATTTTCTCATATATAACCACTAATGTAAAATATAGGAACCCAGCTACTTTAAAAATATTAAGAGGAATGTAGATATATAAAACAGTGTTCTCATTTCGGGGGACAATTTGGTAATCTTTACAAAATAGGTTAATTATGTTAACTTATGATGGGTTATTTTAAAAGAAACTGATAAATATCTAAACTTTAATTGAAATTTTAGTTCATAGAAATAACTATAATTTATATAAATAAAAGCTCTTGACAATTTTTGAGGTTGAATGCTGATCCCCAAATGTTTGAGAACTGCTACTCTAATGTGTGAAGATTTTCTACTGGAGAGACTTCAAAGATTGAACTGAAAACATAATAGAATGCCAGAACTTAAAAAATTGGAACTTCGAAGCTTGTTTGCTGAATTCCCAGAAATTAACATATTTGGGGAATAATTGCTTATTTATAGGGATCAATATTCAGTCATGCTGTTTTGTGACTGGCCTTGTTTCATACCTCACAAAATTGATCCAAGCAGAGAATTGTACTGGAAACTGTAACCCAGAGCCAGGACAATCCTATCATTAATGTTGTTTTTATCCTGTGTTCTTACCTACTTTCAGAGGAAAACAAAATTCATTTTATGCTAGTCATGAAAAAAACAAAAGGAACATTAAAGAAAAAATCTTTTATGTAATCTCATAAATGACTTATAACTAACAATAAATCTGCTTAAAGAGTAGCATTTTCAGTAATATTTGAAAATAAAACTCTGTACCACACATCTTTTCAATTTTTTTTTTTTTTTACAGTGGCAGTCACAGGGTTAGACTAAAAATGAGAGGAATTAGTGTCTTCATTTCCTACCTAGAAGCACACAATTATATAAGTGTCATTATAATCTAATTCTACAAGAATTTTTTTAGATGATGAAGGCAGGCAAAGCTACATTAGAATATTAATGATTTGGAGACAATTAGATAATTATTTGGCAAAAAAAAAGCATACCCTCATTGTCTTCTATATTCCTGCACTGTAATACATGGAAGAATCTTTTTACAATCTAGGGATAGAAGAAGTCTTTAAAAGCATATATCACAAAAAGCATAAGCCACAAAGGGATAAATGAGTAGATTTAATGACATAAAACTCAAGAAATGTTATAGAAGATAGTTAACTCATTAAAAATGATTGAGAAAAATGTATCTAACAAATTGACAAATGGTTAATATCTGTAGTCTATAATGTGTGTAAAGAGCTCCTTAAAATCAATAAGTTGAAGAGCAAACAATCTAATATAAAAATGATTAAAGGTCGTGAAACTCAGTAACGAGAAACAAATATTCACCAAACATATTAAGAAATCTGCCATATTGATAATATCACCAATATTGGAGCCATCCATGGTTGAGCATGTGTTGTGCTAGCAGTAGACTTTCATGCCCAGTGGGAGGATTTTAACTTGGTTAAATGGAACTTAGAAATTGCTCTTTTAGCAATTTATCTTTGGGATGTTCATGTATGTCAGTAAGATAAGTAAAGGATGCTCATTGTTTTCACTAGTGAGATTTTGGAAACAATCTAATGGCTCACCAATTATGAACCAGCTAAATAAATCATGCTAATCAGTATGTTTCCATATAGTCATGAAATTGCATGTTGTTTTACATTATATGTTAAGTATAAAAATATATTCTTTTTCTAATCAAAATATTAGGTGTGTTTGTATGTGTGTTTTCGTTTGTGTAATAAATGTCTCTCTCTCTCTCTCTCTCTCTCTCTCTCTTTATATATATATCGGTAAAATGATTTTTGGAAGATGTACACCAAGCTATTGAGAGCTGCCTTATCAGTGATACAGTAAAAAGAGATTTTTACTTTCTTTTACTATTTAGTTTTTTCTTTTCCTTCCTTCTTTCTCCCTTCCTTCCCCCCTCTCTCTGTCTCTGTCTCTCTCTCTCTTTCATGCTTTCTTGCTTTTCTTTTGTGTATAATGAGCACATATTAGTGGTAAGCATACTTAGATTGCAGTTCTATTTTTGCCAAACACATTACATGAATATTCTGCTACTACAAATTTAATCTAACATAACTGACCAGTAAAAGCCATATGCTATGGGGCCTTGCTAATTAAACCTTAGTATTACGATTCCTGAAAAAAAAGTCTGTGTCACAATAGTTATGAAGCAAGAAGAAACAGAAAAAAAAAGAAGATAAAGGAGTGAAGGGGAATAGAAAAAGCTTTTGCACTAGCATCCCTGGAATTTACTAAGGCTTCAAAAATGTGTGTTTTTGAATGTTTTCCATGTTTCATGGAGCTCCTTTGGACAAGCCATTTTACCTGTTCACATGCCACATTCCCTTAAGGAAGAGTCTCTGTTTGTATTTCTCACACATTGGATTATCCAGACAACACAAACTTCATTATGGCTCCAATATGCTGTGGTTAGATCATTTCCCATCTGATATTCATAGATGATCTGAACCTTAGTCTGAATTCACCCTCTATCCTAAAACAGGAACAAAACACAAACAATATAAAAGAAGGTCACAATACAGCAAGATTCTGGCTTCTGTTCTGTGTATTTTCATTGTACATAATCGTCCTTGTTCCTTGTGTTTACTACTAAGTCCCTATGAGAGAATACCAAATACAGATTCCTGGCTCTAACTTTTCTCTGTCTCCATTCTTGCATTTCCAATTATCACCTAAACTTGATCAGAATTTATGACATTAAAAACTTTCTTATAACCCACTGTCATGAAACACCATTAAAACTGTACTTTCATGTTATTTAACTGGGTTAAGATGGTATTTGATTACAGTTATTTTTTTAAGAATTCTGCTCACAGACACCTTTGTTTACTAAAATGCCCAGTTCTGTCATTTCCATCTCCACTGGAAGTTTTATTCTCATTCCCATTCCCATTCTTATTCAGTGGTAACTAGCCTAGACCTATACTTTCCTTAAAATTTGTTCTATATACTTTATTTTCTTAATATGTATGTTAAAAAAATACTTAAAAAATTTCTGTGGCTTTCTATTGCAGAGAATCTAAGCAAAATCATCTTCCTAGTCTACATATTTCAGGGTTTTCTCTTTTTAGTCCCATCATACTACCTCTGTGAACTTCTTAAAATTACACTATTAATTCCAGTATAAATTTAGCCTTGTGGAAAGAAGACTCCCATGTAACTATAGCTTAACTAATATAAAAATTTAGTTATCTGTCACACAACAACCTAGATACAGATGATTGAGAGATATGATAGATCTATTCCATGTGGTCAGTTAGGAACCCAAATTCTCCACCTGAATTGCTTTTTTTTTTTTTTTGCAAGATCAGCTGTCACTCAATGCTATGTGCCTAATCCTAGCACCAGGAAAAAAGTGAGGGAAGAGACCTCACTTTATGCATTTAATAATACTCTGGAGTTTCCATGTCACTTCCTTTTACATATCATTGTCCAGAACTTAATTACTTGGCCATAACTAGTTGCATAGAGGCTATAAAATGCCCTCTTTATATTAATCAAGTATTTGCACTTGTACTTGCTGCTGCTGTGGAAGAAAGGGGATAATGAGAGAATAACTGTCACATTCACTCAGTTGTTATTGATAGTGGTGATGGTTTCCTCCTGCTCCTCCCCCTTCTTCTCCTCTCTTGCTTCTTCACCTCCTCCTCCTCCCTGTCTTCCTCCTTTCCTCCTTTTTCCTTTTCCTTTTTCTCCCTTTCCTCTTCCTCTGTCACTTCACCAACTTATGGTTCCTTCCTTTTCCTTCTTATCTCCATGACTTAATTTTTTTTTATATTGAGATTTCCTTTCCTTGAGCTCCACCTACATTATTAGAATTCTTATCTGTTGTTGAAAGCAATACCCACATCATATTTAAAATTTTTTTCAAGACATTATAATTTGGAATAAATCTGTTTTCCTTCTTATTTTCTTTTACACATAATTGTATACTTCAATGTCTAATTTATCATTTTTAGTTCTGTATTTAGAATGTGGGCAAATACTAAATCATATTCATATTTTGGTCTAGGTAATACTTGTTTGCATTGCCTTGTGTATATTAAAATTTTAAATGTAAATTCATGGGTGTTTATTACATTCTGGGTACTATTTTATTTATTTATTTTTTACCCTATGAGCAAACAATGTTTCTTTTGCTTTGTATTCATTAGTTTAGCTCAGTTTAAAATTATCTTTGGGTATCTACATTGTTCTAGTGTTTAATATATGTATATATATTTACAACAAGTGCCTTTTTCTTTAAAAACATTGTACTATATTGTTTTCTTTGCTCACCTGTGCTCTATCCGTCCTACTATGTTCCCAGTGTTGCCTATGAATGTATTCCTATTAAGTAGATTTTATAGGACTCCAAACATTATTTGTTTTTTTAAAACAATAAAATAAATTAATCTGAAATATCTTCTACCTTCTTATTGAGAAATACCCTTTTCCATGCTGGATAACGATCTTTTAAGAACTAATTAATGTATATGATCAAAATAATGCCAATACTTTGGTCTGGCTGTGAGGTTTCATTGAGATGCTTCATTTTTGATCTTCACAATAAGGGCACTTTGTTTGCATAGTGTTTAAGTTTTCAAAACCAACAGATATTTTTAAAACTAAGCTTAGAGAATACACCAGTTTTCACATACAGCAGTAAAACCTTGAACTAGTATTTATCATACTTTGACTTTTTTTTTTTTTTTGGCAGCTCTATCCTTCTCAAATTCTGGTAACTGGTCGCTAGATGGATTCTAACTTCAAACCCAGGACCATAGAAATAGCTGAGCCATTCTTCTTAACAAAGTGAAATTTGGAATAATATCATTACTTTCTGCCAAACCAGTTGGTGAACTTCCAACAAACTGTCTCCATAATCATTTCTGATACTTAGAAGTTATCAAAAAATGAGCCCTGGGTACCCATGTGGCTTCTAAGCTGCAGTGTAGCCTTTCTATAAGCCTTGCCACTGATTTTGACCCAATTCAAACTGGAGGATTTCTTCAGGCCACTATTTGATTGGCAGTCTTTTGTATTGTCTTCATACAAATCTCTTGGTATCTAATCATCCTTTACGAAAGAGACACAAAGTACTCTGGTTTGAGATAGTCTCCCTTTTTAACTCTCTCTCATTAACCTCTTATTTTAACTCTCATTAACCTCCTAGAAGGAGCAAAGATAGAGATAATTTCATAAAAACTTCTTAGGAAAAAAGTTTTCACTTCTATTTTCATTTGCATTTGTATTTCCAAAAAGATTTATTTTTGATCAATGTTATTTAAGTAGGATTAGAAAAAAGAAACCCCAAACTGAATCCTCAGCAGCAAGTAAGTTGCACTTTTGTATAGAAGACAAAAATGTAAACTTGTATTTACTACTTTAGCTCATAGTAGTTAACACATGCTTACCTAAAATATGACTTTTCTGGTTGTCATTTAAATTTGTCAAGGTTAGCTTAGATAGCAAGATTTACATAAACTAGGCCATAGTCTTACACAGTTATTTCCTTGAATGGAGAAGCAGAAAATATATCATATTAAGCTCTTCAATTCAAAGTGACTGGTGTGGTAACCTTGTTTCTTTCAAGACATTCTATTTTCTGCTCTCCTTCCTTGGTGAGTAGCCAAAGCAATAGACAGATACTTATATGTACTGTAATGATACCTGTTTCATGTTTGCTTTACAGAAATTATAAATATCTGGACTGTTCCAGATGAAATAGCTTCTAGTTTTGGATGTCTGCATTGGTAGAGTTCTCTCTGTAGTGACTCAAGGATTTTTATAAGTGGTCAAAAAGTTAAAAATTTCCCAAAGAAATTTGTATTCTTACTGCTGTTGAAAGTATTCAGATCTCATGTATTATAATTCTATTCTATTTTGCTGGAATTAATTGAGAAAATATGGCCGACCAGGTGGTCTCAAAGTTTTTTTTTTTTTCCTTTGCTACTTCTGAAGAGATTAGCATATAAACACATCACAACATATGGTTAAGAGTTCATTTACAGGTGTGACAGCTTCTGTGTTCTGTTGTCTTAAATCAATTTAATAGTCACAGTATGTTGGGTTAACTCCCTTGACAGCAATATTTAGCTGCTTTAAACAAATATACTAACACAGTATAGATTTAATGAACTTTTATTATAATTGCAATAAATTCAGTAGTTCTTCTGTCCCCCTGGGGAGTTGGTGAGGTGGAGTTTCCTTCCCTAGGGGAGAGCCAAGATCACAGGCACTGAGATTTCTAGTGGAGATTTATATTTATAAATTCCTTAATTATTAAGTCTATTATTATTATTATTATTATTATCATTAACAAATGAACACAGTGATAATAATTATTGTTATTATTTTATATAATTATTTTAAATAATTATTATTTATATAATTATTTTCCCATTCCTGAACTTTAGTTTTGGTTACCCAAAAGTAAAATAGTGTTATCTTGTTCAGTAGTGCAAAATATTAATAAAATAATATAGAAGATTCTAAATATTTCCAGAGGGGGAAATATCTGAATGAAATACCATGAATCCAAGGACTACTCAAGAAATATGCTCATGTATTGATTTTTTTGGAATTGCAGGAAGATTTAGGAATTCACTAAATTGGGTAATGTATACATTTTCCATTGCTGCTGTAACAAATGACCACAGAACTAATAATTGATGACAACGCAAACCTATTATCTTATTGTTCTGGAGGTCAGAAATCTAAAATTAGTCTCAATTGGCTAAAATCAAGGTGTCATCAGGGCTGTATTTTGTTCAGTTCCTAGAGACACTTACATTCCTTGGATCATGGCCTCTTCCATGTTCAAATCCAGCAATGGCAGGTGAATGTGAGTTTTTCTCATATTGCATACTCCGACATTCACCTTCTTCTGCATTGTTATTTAATCCTTTAAATATTCAATTTAAAAATATTTTTTAAGTTGTCAGTGGACTTTATTTTATTAGTATGTGATGCTGAAAATCAAACCTAGTGCCTCATTCATGGGGGGCAAGTGCTCTACCACTGAGCCAGAGTCTCAGCCCTATATTTAATTCTTATATAATCACATTTAATTCTTACAACCTTAACCTCACTTTGCAGATGATCACGATGAGGCAGATATTTTAAGTAATATCTCCTGATCATTCAGTAAATAGAAGAGGCATGATTTAACTCATGAAATCTGTTCTTAAAGCCTAGTATCTTTAACACTTAAGCTATTTTGCTATAATTAATTTATTAATTACTCAAATCAGTCATTAATTATTAATTATACCTACTGACAAAACAGAAATTCTGGTGAATACTTGAAATATGGAAGCAAACAAGCAAAATATTGCTTTTGTCTCTGAATCCATACACGATGAGCTAAAAATATTTGTTTCTATAATCTACTATTATGTAACAAACCAGCCTAAAATTTAATAGCTTAAAACAAAAATTACTGAATTATCTTTTATGATTCTATGGGTTTATTGGTATCAACTGTGTAGAAGAACATGCTGACAATGTGTAAATTTTTCTGGGCCTCATGCAACTGCAAAATCTAAGATGGTTAATTTTCTTTTTTTATTTTTTAATATTCATTTATTTTTAGTTGTAGTTGGACACAATATCTTTATTTATTTGTTTTTGTGTGGTGCTAAGGATCAAACCCAGGGCCTTGCTCTCGTGCTAGGCGAACGCTCTACCTCTGAGCCACAACTCTTGATGCTGGTTAATGATTTATTGACTGGAAGCTCAAACGTGATGTGGACTTTTCATTGCATGATAGCTATATTCAAAGAATTGTCCTGAGAATGTGTGTTGCAAGATAAAGGAAACAGATGGTGTCAGTCTTCCTAAAATGAGGCCAAGGACTTACACAAGGTCACTTCTGCTGCATTCTATTCATGAGGACATCAGAATAAGTCCCTACTCAAACAGGAAACAAATGTACCCCAAATTTTTATGAGCCTGTGACCACAAAACCCAAGCCAACTTTAGTTCATTACAGACTATAATGTGGACCAGCTTCATAAAAATTGGGGTTACATTGGTTTCCTGTTTGAGATGAGGACTTGATTTGATGTCTAAAGCTAATATTGTGTAATCTCCTACAGCTTTAGGAAGACTAGACAGTTTTAATCAGAAACATGTATAATTCAAAATTAAATTAAAAGTAAATTACTTTGCACTCTGGAGAATGGAATGGAACTTCAAATAGAAATAATGTTGATATAGACTAGGAAAGTAGATATAGATGAAAGGAATATAAATGATAAATGATATAAATTATATTTATAAGGCATATTTGATGAGACTTGGTGACTGATTACATGTGGAGTAAAGGTAGAGAAAATAGCAATGTCCTTTTGTCTTGAACAATTAAGAATGCTATCATTGAATTATTTCTCAATGAAAGAGAAGGTGATTATGAGGAGAAATTGATTAATTTAGTTTTGGAATCCTTCATTCAACATTAACAGACCTGTAAGGCCTGAGTAAGTTTGTTTAGAAAACAAGTACATGGTGTAGGATTCAGGAGTAAGGTCTTGGTTGGAGACAGCAATTTTCTGCATGGGCATAGTTTAAGGTATCATTGTGGGTGAGGTTGCCCAAAGAGAAAACATGGTTTGAAAAATATGTTGGGATAGAATTATGAGGAAATCCAGTATTTTGTGTTCAGAGTAAAAAAGAAAGTCAATGGTGACTGAGAAAAGCATCCAAAAAGTTATAAACAAATATTTAGAGTGTCATGAAAGCAAGAGAAAGCAGAGGTTATGGGGCTGTCTGTGGAATGCTGCTTGGAGTTCTGATGGTTTGTTAAATGGAGCAACAGACACATTTTGGGAGACCACATCAGAGGAGTCTGGTAGTGTGAATTTGGTGAACTTGTTGGAGGTCACAACTAGATGTGGGCAAATGGAGATTATGTGTAGGCCAAACATTTTTGTTTGTGGAAAAGAGGCAAGTACGGAGAATGAGGTGTTGAATAAACTGGTTTATTTTTCAAGTGGAGAGACTTAAATAACAGAAGGAACCAGTTAAACAATATAGAAAGGGCTGAGAATCTACAAAAAAGAGGGTGGTAGCTTTATGCTGAAAATACTTTTAAAAGGTCTTTTAATATTAAATGTGGAATTTTGTGAAAAGTAAAATTGCTAAATGCTGTAAGGGATTACTGTAATTCTGTTAATAAAGACCTATCATCATGCTGCTGTTATTCATAGCATTCTAATTAATACTGATCACATTTTCCTGAAAGATAAAATTAAGATTTGAAGATGGCTGTGGCTGGAAAAAATGTATGTTGTTTGAATGTATTTTTCTTTAGAAATTGTGAGTGAAGAAACTGACATAGAGCATTTGTCCTTGGGATATTTTTTTTTAAATCTCACTTGTGAGAGTAGAGACTATCTTCTATTCAGAATGTTTCAACTTTAGAAACATGTCTTTGAATTCTTGTTATGACTGAATAACGAGTTTCTGGATTCCTTTGAAATTTTATGTCTTTGAAAATGAATCAGTCTCAACTCTTGAATTTTTTATTTAAAAACTATGGAAAATCAAATCAGAGATGATCAAAGTTTATAAAATTTGGAAGAAAGAAAGAAGAGCTTATTCACCAAATCTCAAATCTATTATAATTGGAGAGCATCAAATAAATTGGATTAGTGGAGATGAAATGAAATATTCCTATAAGTACTGTGTCTTAAATTGATGTCTAACCATAGAGGTAGGACACATGAAAATACAAACAGATTCAAGGGGATTCATGAATGAAAAAGGTCTATGGTAGTTTCAGAATTGCTTAAGGTTATGCAAAATGTTTGACATACGACTTCATGTGGTTTCACAAAACTGTATTTTCACATGATCCAGATATTGCTTATGACCCAAAAGGAAGTTTGTCTTTCTGGTACTGGGTTAATACTTAATGCTTTCATGTCCTAGGAGATAATACTAGTAACAATTACTGGAAATAAGAGATCCCTCTGTTTATATTAGAATCTGTTCTATGGCTTAACACATTTATATCCTTGGGCAATTATTTAACCTTATGTGTCTCAATTTTCTCACAGTGAAAATGGTGAAACAATACTATTCAGCTTAAAATATTTTTATAAAAAATAAGCAAATTAATTTACATAAAGGATTTATTTTGTTTTTGTTATGCTAATAAACTATATTACTAATTATCTTAAAATATATTTTAACTATCTAAAGCAATTTCTAAATTATCTCAATACTACTTTATAAAAAACTAGGAAAGAATATAATAGTTCAGGGAAAAGTATTCTTTTAAGATATTTTTATTATTTTGTGAGTAATCAATTTGTTAGCAGACTGTATTTCATATTTAGTGATTTAATTACTTTTTTATTTCAAGTGATTATTCAGCTATACATTCAGGAACACGAATCTTTTTCTTAGAATACAAATTTTCTTAATTACAATTTAGCAAAAAAGTAGAAAGAAAATAAATTAAAACCAAGAAAGGAAAGAAATTGTATAATGATCACCTAAGTATATCTTTTCTCATTTTGAATTTGTTAAATATGAGTTTGGGTTGGAGAGAATTGGTACAGAAATGTTCCCTGTGAAGCCTCAATCTCTTCAAGTATATGTAAACGTGAAAAAGTATCAACATACATGCACATATATAAATTATCTGCTTGCATGTGTGCAAAATTCATATACACAAATACATATTTGCTATAGTTTTAGTGATGGTGGTATAGGAATGAGCAGTTTGATAAGCAAATTGTTTTCTTCTTCTTGAATCAATGCTCTTATTGCATTTGGTATTACATAGAAAGGGGGATGAAAGAGAGATGCACTGTAGGAATCAAGGAAGACAGGCCAAAAGCAAGTTCCTTCACTTGAAAGAAAAAGAAAGATAAAGCCCAAAGGCATCCAAAGGTGGTCTAGGCATATAGCAATTGCAATAACTGTGACTTAAAATCCCATCTATTTTTGCTTCTAAGAATAGTACTGAGAAGCAACTGTTTAATTTCAGTTCGAGAGTTTGAAAAAACTAAGAAATTATTTAATAACCTCCACTCATTTTATAAGCTAGTAAACATGTGTTCTGAAAGTTTGAGTAACCCGGCCAAGATGTCAAAGTTAAATAAGACCTAAAATAATGAGTCCTGAACACAAGCCTGAATGAACTGATCATTGTCATCACTATTACTGCTTCGTGGGAGGTAGTAATGAAGTTTGAATTGATTTCTTTTCTTTTCTTAGTGATAATTCCTACAAACCCATATTCCAGCATTGAACTATATATTATCTCTTAGATATCAAATAAAGAATTATTTGATATTTTATTTTTTGAAAGACATTTATAGATTTCTACTATTTTGAAAGATAAATTTAAATATATCTGTCAAATTTTACTTATATTTGATATCTATAAGCTTTTTAGGGTATAGATACCTTTTTTGTTTTTTTACTGAGACAGTGCATGATATACTTTCTTTTATGCTCATATAAAAGGATCTTACAAAGAGGGCCTATCAATTCTTTATAAATGAATTCCCATTTTTCTATCTTTTATAATTCAGAACTGCTTTTTATCAATATCTAACTTCTCTCATTGATGGTGTTTCTCAAGAAGCTCTGGGTAAAGTGGTTTGGATAACATTCTCCTTTTACATATAAACTCTTTTAAATAGTGATCTTAAATTTATGTAACTTTTCATTGCTGTAAGATATTCAGTTTAAGATATTCAGTTTTTTGAATGAGGATCAGACTTTTACCTGGCTGAAGAGATTCCCCTAGAGGAACCAATGAGCTGTTAGGCTTAGGTTTCACTCCTGTTAATGATGGCAGTGATGATTTTGCACAGCTAGATGCTCTTTTCTCCACCTCCCCAACACCTCAGGGGAAATTTTCCTACTTATTTGGATGCAAATTATTTCAAGTGCTTTGATTCTTCTTCTGCCTTCTGCCTTTTCTCAACCTTGGCATGTGTTCCATGGGATGAATGTCTCATCTCAGTGACACCTGGAAATTTTGGTGCTCCAAAAGGCAGTAGGCCATTAGCTTCGAGGTATTGGCTCATGCTGAGAACATACCACCAACTGGCAGCCTCCACAGCTTGTGTTTTCAGGTTTCCTTCTGGCATGGAAGACAAATTGTTCAATTTGTATTATAAGTTTTTGAACATTTCAAGCATGTTAGAGGCTGTTATAGTTTCTGTGATTATTAATATAACTTAAATATAAATTATTTGTACTTTCCTTCACATAATTGAGATTCTTAAATATTTTCTGATCACCTATTCTAGATGATTTCCCATGCTAGGCAGTTGAAGATTAAAAAGGTGAAATATAAAATTTCTAACTCCAACTTAGAACCTGCTGGAAAGACACACAGAGAAATGATTATTAGACTATGACACCTTATGTGCACTTACGGTAAGGGATTACTCACAATCCTATGTCAGTGCCAGGAGAATTGGAGCCAGATTGGACATCAGAAAAAAGTTCAGGAGGGAAGGGAAACATTAAAGTTCATCTTGGAGAATGGGTAGAGTCTATAATAGAGCAAGGGAGTTGAATGTGTGGGGAGCAGGAAGGATAGAGGACTCAAGTCAATGGGTTGAAAATACACTATACATGATCGGAACTGCAATTTTATTTTATTTTACATAGTGGATTTAAAAAATGAGCTGTTTTTTTTAATGAGGTATTTTTGCTTTCAAACTCTAACTATTATATGTTCTGAAAAGGAGACACTTGATTCATTTTAATGAGAACTAAACATACTAGAACATAAGACTATTATTAGTAGTAGCTTATTGTATTTTGTTAGAGCAAGGAATGCTTTTTGATACTGAAAAGAATTTAGGGGAAGACCATATTTTTGTATCTTGAAAAATAAATATCCATAGATTAAGGAAAACTCAATAAATATAATGCTGTGGATCAATCACCCATGGTTTTAGATTGATTGTCTAAGTTTGAAAAATAGACTTAATAGATTTTTAAACAGAATTAAATAGATTTTGTTATTTTATATGTACTTCTAAGCTTTTAAGGAGCTTAAAAGTTGTTACTCCATCAAAACAAGTAAAAGCCTGACCAGACTGCAAAATCAACCTCTCTTATTAATAGCAGAGAAATGAGGTGACAGAACAAATAGCATCCCCATTTGGAGACACACCACAGGCAGATACTAAAAATCTCAATTGACTGGAGCAGAAATCTGCAAGCAGAAAACACCATAGGAAAATAATAACTATAATTGTCCAGCTGTCAGAGACTCCATGGGGACAAACCTTTGAAATTAAAATCTCCAGGGGGACCCTGGCATTGCCCTACTCTAATCTTGTCATTTTATGAGTCTCTACTCCTGGAGTTCTACCAAGCTCTCATAGTGGGTATCTGACAAAATCCTCTTGTGCTCTGGCATGGAAAGGAAAATGAAAATGGCCATTCTACTTGTGTTTATCAACACCTGTCCTCAAGAGAATTTTTTTTCAATATGAGCCTAATTGATTGGAATTTTCTAAGAACCTAATATACCAGGGTTAGGAAGCAGGGACATATACAGTTAAACCAAGTACATTCCTCCCATATCTCTAAGGTCATAGAGAAACCTGAAAGGTGCTTGGGAAGTTCATAACTGAAGGTCACAGGGTCACTAAAAAGCTGAGAGTTAATCATTAGATTACAGGATGCATTACTTCCTCCTGCACTTAACCATCTTTTCATTAAAGGCCTATCTACTGAATTTCCCTTTACAGAGTACATCATGTCTGGTGGGAAAAAAAAAAAAAAAAGGAAGACACCAAGAAAGAAATAATTTGGAAATATAGAGAAAGCATCAAAACCAGAGTTAGAAATGGCTGGGATATTGAAATTATGATGAATTGAAAACAACTATTATTAACATGCTAAGGTCTTCAGTGGGAAAAGCAAACACCATACAGTCACAGATGTGTAAGGTGGGTAGAGATGAAGAATCTAAAAACAATCAAAAAGAAAAGCTAAAGATAAAAAAAATAAAAAATAAAAAACCCTGTGACAGAAATGAAAAGTGCCTTTGATGTGCACATTAGTAGATTGGATGTGACTGAGGAAAGAATCTCTGAGCTTGAGGATATGCTAAAAGACAATTTCAAAACTGAAAGCAAAGAGAAAAGGAAATTGAAAAAAAAAATGGAACAGATATCCAACATTTGTAGGACAATGACAAAAATGTGTACCATACATGTAATAGGTACACCATAAGAAAAAGAAAGAAAAGTGCAAAAGTAGTAAAAACTGAAATTTTCCAAAGTAATGTCTGACATCAAACTACAGATTCAGGAAACCCAGAGAACACCGTATAGGACAGATGTTGATACTCTACACTATCCAGTCAAACTACTGAAAATCAGAGATGAAGAAGAAATCTTGCAATAAGCCTGAGGGAGGAGGAACCATCTCACCTACAGAGGGATAAAGATGATAATTATATCTGATTTCATCTCAAAAATCATAAAAGCAAGAAAGATAGTGGAGTGGAATGTTTAAAATGTTCAGAGAAGAACCCCCAATTCATATTTATGTGTCATGTCATATAAAAGTATCCTTCAAAGTGAAGAAAAAAATAAATATTTTCTCAGACAAACTAAAATCAAGATATGTTGTATATATCTGTCTTGTAGAAAATGTTAAAAAAGACTTCAGTGAGAAGAAAATTTTTATAGGTTAGAAACTTGGTTCTATAGGAAAAAAAGGAGGACACTGGAGAAGGAATATGTGAAGTAACAAAAAGTTTTACTTTTTTCTTATTAATTTACCTAATAGAATACTTTGCTCAAAATGAAAATCATAGCAACATATTTAATTATGTATACATATGCATGTTATATATTGGTGAAATGAAATATAAGGATGATATAATAAAGGGAGGGAGAAACTAAGAAGTTTTTATTATAAGGTATTTATATTACACATAAAGTGGTAGAATGTTATTTGAAAGTAGACTTGAATTAGTTGTAACTGTATATTGTAAACTCTAAGAAAAACAATAGCATAAAGAAAAATTACAATTGGTATGTTAAAAAGGAGAGAAAATGTAATCATAAAGTGCATAATTAAAAATCTACAATGATAGAAAGAGAGTAGATGACAAACATAAGAACAAAGAACATGGGTAACAAATATAGATATCAATCCAACTATATCAGTAATCACTTGAAACTTCCAAATAGAGCATTTTAAATAGAGCATTTCCAAAAGAGATTTTCAGAGTGGATGAAAAAACAAGACTTAACTCTATGTTGTCTACAAGAAATCCACTTTAAGTTTAAAGCACATATAGATTAAAAGTGAACAGAGAAAAAAAGCTATACCATGCATACAGTAATCAACAGAAAGCAGAAGTAGTTATACTAATTATAGACAGAGCCAACTTTAGATCAACGAATGTTGTTAGGAATAAAAAGAGTCATTATATAATGATAAAATGGTCAGTTCTTCGATAGGACATAATAGTCCTTAATATAAAAACATCTAACAACCAATTGTCAAACTGCACAAGGCAGGAACTGACAGAACTATAAGGAAAAATAGACGAATTTAGTATTATAGTTGGTACTTCAATATTCCAATATCAGTAAGGGACAGAAAAAGGCAGAAAATCAGTAAAGACATTAACTGGAACAAAGATTACCATTAGTTAATTGACAGCTGGTTCAAATACTATACAATACACATTTTCTTAAAATCACATGGAACATTCACCAAAACATGCTACAATACTGAATTGTAGTACATTTTGGTATACTACTAATGAATTTTAGTATACCTTAATCATACTACTGAATTGTAGTATATTTGTTAAATTTAAACAAGTAAAAATCATATAATGCATGCTTTGTGATCACAATGGAATTAAACTAGAAATCAATAAGAGAGAGCTGGAAAACTTCCAAATACTTGCAGATTCAACAACATAACTTCTAAAAGGGCTGGGCCAAAAAGACAGTCTCAAGAGAAATTTAAATGTATTTTGGGAATGAGAATACAACTAATCAAAATTTGTGAATACAGTAAAAGCAATGCTTGGAGAGAAATTTATAACATTGAATGAATTCATTAAATAAAAAAAATAAAATCAGTAATCTAAGCTTCTACCTTATGAAACTAGAAAAAGAAAAAACAAAGTTAACACAAAGTAAACAGAATAAAATAATTAAAATTAGAGTGGAAATCAATGAGCCTGAAAATAGAAATCCATTGAAAAAAAATCAATAAAACTGAAAAGTAATTTTTTGAATGATCAATAGCATCAATAGACCTCTAGCAAGACTAAGAACAGAGACAATACCCAAATTATTGAATTAGTAGATCCTGTGGATATGAAAATGATAACAGGGGAATCCATGAATGACTGTCAAAAAGTTTGACAATCTGGACAAAACTGACTAAGTCCTTACAAAACACAATTTCTAACAAAATATATACTAGAAGAATTAGACAATCAAAATATGTCTATGCAAAGAAACCAAACCAATAATTAATAATCTTCCCAGACTGATATATTTTACCAAATATTTAAGGAAGAATAAATACCAATTCTATATTATGTGTTACAAAAGCAAAGAAGCTGTGGAAATATTTCTTACATCATTTTGTGAGGTCAACATTTCCTAAATGTCAAAAACAGTTAAAAACATTAACAGAAAAGAAAGCTACAGACTAACTTCTCTCATTAACATAGATGCAATAATTTTGAACAAAATATTCACAAATAAAATCCAATAAGGTGTTAAAAAATAAATATAACAACAAAATGGGATTTGTCTCAGGTAGTAAGACTGGTTCTACATTAAAAAATAAATGAAAGTAATACATTAATATCCATAGGCTAAAGAAGAAAATTCCCTTAATCATAGCAATAGATGCAGAAAGAGCATTTGATGAAATCCAGTACTCATTCATGAAAAAAAATATCTCAGGAAATTCATATGACAGGGGAACTTCCTCAACTGGATAAAGAACATCTATAGAGAAAAAAACATACACACACACACACACCTAATTTCATACCTGATAGTGACAAGGAAGCTCTTATTGTAGCTTCCTTGCTAAGATTAGAATAAAGGCAAAGATATCCTCTATCACCACTTCTTGTCAACACCATATCATAAGGCCTACGTAGTGCAGTGAATGGGAAAAAAATTTAAAGATATACAGATCAGGAAGAAAGAAAGAAAAATTTATTTGCAGATGTTATTATTCAGATTAATGAATGAATTTGGCAAAATCTCTTATAAAAATAATAAATGATTATAGCAGTTGCAGGATATAAGGTTAGTGTACAAAAAAACAATTGCTTTCTCATAGTAGCAATGAACAAAAATAATTTGAAATTAGAAATACAATATTGCCCAAACTGAAATTCTTATGTATAAACATAGTATAATATGTATGATGAGAAAAAAAACAAAATTCAAGTAAAATAAATTGTATAAAAACATATAAAAAGGGCACTATGTTTGTAGATAGAAAGACTCAAATATTGCCAAGATCTCAGTTCTTTCCAAGTTCATCTATAGACTTAAGACACTCCCAATCAAAATCCCAGCAAAATACTTTGTGAATATTGACAGATTCTGAAGTTTATGTAGAGTGGAGAAAGACCAAGAATTTCCAACACAAATAAAATCAGAGGACTCATGCTACCTGACTTCAAGACTTACTGTAAAGCTACAATAAATAAGACAATGTGGTATGGGCAAAAGAGTTGAAAAATAGATCTGTGTAACAGAACAGAGAGCTCAGAAATAGATCCATGTAAGTATAGTTAACTGACCTTGAAAAAGGAGCAAGGGCAATGAGGTGAACAAAGATAGTTTTTTTAAGCAAATGGTGATGTATCAATTTGATATTCAAATGTAAAAAGAATTAATATAGATATATCTCCATTATTTACACAAAGTTAGTCAAAGTAGATCATAGAACTAAATGTCAAACACAAAACCATAATAATCCTGGATGATAACATTAGCAAATATAGATGGCCCGGTGTTATGGTGATTTTTTTTTAGATATAATACCAAAGTCACAGTGATTGGTAACTGGATTCCCATAGAATTATTATTGTCTGCTTTATGCAACACAATCAAGGATAAGACAAAGCACAAGCTAGAAAAAAATACATGTAAAACAAATATTATATCCAATAAAAATCTGTTCTTTAGACACTCCACATCATACTTCCCCAATGGAATGCACATGCTGTTTGGAACACCCAAATCCCAGAACACTGATAACATCAAATGCTGGTGAGGACATGATATAACAGGAACTCCCATTCATTGTTGGTGGGGATGCAAAATGCTACAGATACTTTGGCAGACAGTTTGGCGATTTCTTACAAACTAAACTTTTTTTTTTTTTTTTTTTTTTTTTTTTTTTTACCAAGGAATAAAATAATCATCCTCCTTGCTGGTTGCTGAAATGATTTGAAAATTTATGTTTTCACAAAAATCTACAAATGATTCTTTATAAGAGCTTTTTCATAATTGCCAAAATTTGGGAGCAACCAAGATGTTCTATGGTAGATGAACAGATAAAGTGTGATACATCCAGACAATGGAATATTATTCTGCACTAAAAGGAAATGAGCTATCAAACCATAAGGGAACAAGAAGTAAGATGAAATGCATATCTGTATGAGGCTACATACTGTATGTTAATAATTATATAACATTTTTGAAAACAGAAAAACTATAGAAACAGTGGAAAGATCAATGATGTTATGAATGTGAGGGAGGGGAGAATGAATAGTTGTAATAGAGGATTTTTAGGAAATTTAGGTGATAATGATGTTTCAAAGTAGATTTATTCATTGTAAAAAAATGCACAAATGTGCAGAGAACATATATAGTGAGTGAGGCTGTACGTGTTCAGGGAAGAGACTCTATAGGAACTCTGCACTTTCTGCTTTGCTTTGCTGTAAAATTAAAATTTCTTTAAAAAAATAAAGTCTATTTAAAAGGAAAAAAATCAAATAGTGACTAGTGACAAATTCAGATATCAATCAGTTTTTCAGGCACTAGAGGTACTCCTTTCATCACTATATCAGAGGCTTGAATTTGAAAATTTTTCATTTTCAATGTTAAAAACTGAAAAAATTAATTTTATTATCAATCAGCACTCTACACTTTACCCTTTAGGATTATCGTTGTATTTAACTACAGCTTTTCTGAGAAGGAGAAAACTCTGGCTGAAGATCCATTTGCAAACTTTTTTAAACTACTCAGTAATATTCCTTAAATAATATTGAATGACCTAACATAAAAATAAGAATTCATATTAAGGATGATATTAGTAACTTCTTATTGAGTCCATGTATTACTACTTATATATGAGAGAACTGAAATTTACTATTTAGTGAATGTCAAGGAGGGATTTTTAATTCAACTTTAACTTATTCTAAGACTTTTTGTCAAATCAGAATTGCCAATAAATATAGGAATAAACAATGGTGTTCTTAGATACTATCTGGTGTCTTCCGTCATCATTGATGTTTTGATTATTGTTGGAACAACCTTATCCATTTTTAAAAACGTACAAGTCACTTAATTAAATAGAATAATGAGATTCTTATTTGGATGAAGACATGGCCATGTCCATAAGTAGCAAAGTATTTGGAAGAAGAAAGCTTAAGATGCCAAGAAACTATGAAACTGATGAGATAAAGAGCTTATTGAAGTCCCTCACAATGAAAATAGAACAGGTAAATAGAAAGCCATGCCCAGGAAAACCAACATTAGGAAGACTTCTGGGTGGGTTAGGAGATCTTAGACATTTAATAATGGAGATACGGAACAGGTGTTTTCCAGTTATATATCAGTGCATCTACTCTTCCCCTCTGAAAACTTAATGACTTAAAAGAACTACTATTTTATTTCCCATGATTGTGTTGATGGGTTGGGCGTTTCTTTGGTTGGTCTCTCCTAAGTTCATTTAGGGGTGTGCATTCTATTAGTGAGCCAGCTGGGGTGCAGGCTGGGATGGCTGGGACTCTTTTTGTGTACACGTGTGCGTGCATGTGTGTGTGTATGAGAGAGAGAGAGAGAGAGAGGAAGGCAAGATTAGACTGGACTTCTTCAGACAGTCTTAGAAGAGAGTTCTAAGACCGACCTCCTCAATATGCATGGGCTTATTATGTCTCTGCATTACATTTGCTCCTTTCTTATTGATCAGACCAAGAACAAGGCCTTGCCCTTAGCCAAGAAGGAAGGAAATTACACACAGGTATAAATAAGAGGAGGAATGATTTATTTTGATCCATTAGAGTAACAATTTAATATAGTCTGCCCTCTGATCCCAATTATTCAAGTGCAAAATGTATTTACCCTTTTCTAACATCCTCAAAGTTTCACCCAATCATGACATTATCTCATCATGTGCATCAGATTTATCTGAAGAAGGGGCTTTTGGGATAAAGCTGCTCTTTATTTAGAGGACATTGAACTAAAAAAAAAAAAAGTAATTAATTTTTCTATCTTTCTTCACCTCCACATTCATCCTCAGTGTAGGTGGCAAGAGTGACAGGATCACCTCAATAACTCCATGTAATAAACCCAAAATACGTATACTCTGGTTTCTCTTCAGATCATATATATCTTTTGCCTTTTACCAAAATACCAGGAGCAGGAGGCATATCGGAGTCACTAGTCCACAGCACTGGTGAAATCCAGCATCCAGCCAGTGCAAACTTCAGGGTTCACCTCTAATCAGACCATTTGCTTCCAGAAATTTCCTTCATTCACTGCTCTCTGACACCCTGGGCTCTCTTTCCCTTTAGAATAGAAATGGTCTGTGTTTGCAATCCAGTAGCTTTCTCAGCTTATTTTCCATACAAAATTCATTTTGAACTAGTTGTATTTATTTTAATCTGTGATGATTCAACCTGAGAAATTTATGTTAAAATTTTTGTGAACTTTCTGTCTCTAATTGGAGTTCATACCAGGTTTCCATAGCTAAATCCAAAAGATTTGAAGAAAATCCTCATAGTATTTCTTTCTTTTTTTGTACAGATTTCTTTGAGACAAGACCCTTAATATTATGAAAGCCTTTTTTGGTTGTTGTTGTTTTTGAGGGTCTCTTCAGGCAAAGGTTTTTATTTTCCTGTGATTTATTTAAATTAAGGATTTTATAGGTTTTTTGTTTGTTCATTTTTGATGCTGGGGCTAGAATGCAAGAGCTCTATCAGAGAGCTTCACCTGCAGTCCCACTAGTTGCATCTTTTAAGTTTTTATACCTAGACATTTTTTTATTTTATTTTACCAGGTAGAGATACTGAATATATGAAATGGTTTATTTTTCCAACCCAGAGTTTCCTAACCCTTCTTTGTTTCCTCTAAATTCAGTTTGCAAAAATTAGCTCAGATCTTTCTTGTTTCATCTCATAAGCATCAAAAAGACACAAATAAGCACTTAGGGCATTCTGTTTCAAAATGTACATGACTGGATTCCCAAGGACGCCAAGTCCATTTTCAATCTTCCAATTTACTCTAGGTGACAGGTGTGTCAGTATTTTTGCTGACACAACATATTTTTCTGATGTCTTTTTGGCCTTTGTTAACTGTTTGCCATTCTTACAAACTTTCCTAACACTCTCTGTGGTGATTTTCTAGCCCCTGTACATTGCTCAGTCCTGTGACCACTGCCAAATGATTAGAATCACTAACAACATGTCCAAGCCCAAAGTCAATGTGGAAGGCAAATGGGCAAGAAGTGGGTGCTGGGAGATATTTGTTTTGGAGCATGCATGTATCTATCTATCCTAGCACTTTAAGGAGTGAGATTCTTAAAAGAAAATTCTAGAAAAGAAGTATCTTCACAAGTAAGACTGTTTTAAGAAATCATAAAAATTGGGCAAGTAAGAATTTAGGAAGAGTTAAGAATGACATGGAAGGGGATGCTGATGTGGATTTCCAAGGGCCTGGTTGAAGTCTGTGCAAGGCTGATAGGGCATTGAGATAAATAGGAATGAAGCCAAGTGAGACAAAACTGGTATCAGGGGTGTTGTGAGCGGGTAAAATTGCTACGTATACAGTGAAGGGGAGATATAAAGAATGTCCACGTGCTTCTGCCCCTGTTCAATACTTTATTCGCTCAAATTACTCAATATAATTTCACTCTATAAGCTCTTAATCAAGAAAATGACAATCCTTAATGCTAGGCCTTGCAAGAAACACAATCAATTCACAGCAAACAATGCTAGATTAATTCTAAGCACTGCAAACACACTTAGTCATGACAGGCTAATGACAGACATTCCCTCTGCGTGTTAAGTTCAATATCAGATCAAAAGTCTTAAGCCTTAGGCTTTAAGTTCAGCAGATGCACACTCACTCAGACCACGATGATCAGTTTGGGAACCAAGGCAGATTTTCCTGATGTGGAGTGGGCGACCGGTTGAGGAGAGAGTTGTATGGAGAAGTTGCGGCTCTCACCAGGGTCCAGAGGAGCCAGTAGAGTTTGAGAGCAGTGAGGATCACGCAGAGGATCAGAAAAATGATGACAAGTGATGGGATGTGGGTCCAGGTCCTCATCAGGCTCTCCAGCTGGAGTGCATCCTTGTTTCAGCTGGCTGAAACAGGGGTTTATTAGCTCTATTATTTATACTAAATCTTGGAGCTTTTGACCCCCCTTTCAATTCTTAATAGCTACACGGGATTTCTCCATGACATCATTACCCTGGGGTCAGAAACATCTGGTCTGGTGGTCTCCACCCTGATCTTCTCGCCTTTCCTTCTTATCAGGGGAGGACAGCCTGCCAGGGGCTTCACTCTGTTTACCAGGGTGAGGGGAAGTAACTTGTCTGAGGCCATACTGGAGGGCTGTGTGGGTGTGCCTGGTGAGACTGCAGGTTTCCTACTGGGGTTTTTAAAATGGAGTTGCTTAGGCTCAGGCCTAAGGCCATCCTCACAAGGGGTTCATACTTTGGGTAAGGCAGGAGTGGGAAGAAGATAGCTTCATTCTGTGCTAAGTTAGCAGAAATGATTTTTCTTTTAGGTAGGTTCTATTTCAGTCAGAAAATATATTGATAAATATTAACAAGGATCTCAAACTAGCCAGCATGGTTGCACAAACCTGTAATCCAGCGGTTCAAGAGGCTGAGGCAGGAGAACTGCAAGTTCAAAGCAAGCATCAGCAACTAAGTGAAGCCCTGAAGAACTTAATGAGATCCTGTCTCAAAAATAAAAACTGCTGGTGATGTGACTCAGTGGTTAAACAGTTCTGGGTTCGATCCCCAGTAAAACAAAACAAAACAAACAAACAGAAATCCCCAACTAGATATCATAATTAGCATCCTGGCACATGCCTGTGAAGAAACATCACTAAGGTTATTTCTAGCAAAGTTTACAAATCATCATCAGGGGCACCATGCCAGAAAAATACATATGAACTGATATTCAGGAGAATGGGTTGATTTTTTTGAAAAGAAAACTAGACAAACTGTGTCACCTCTTTTATTATTTACATAAAATTTGCTTTTATACAATTAAAATGGTCTCATACAACCTCAGAAAAATGTTAGATACCTACAAAAATCATTCTTTTATAAATTCAGATTTTGTTTTTTAATCATGAGGTTTGAAACCATTGATATATCTACATCTAGTCTTCCTTTTTCTGTACATAATAGTTTTTCTAAACTTTCCTAATAAATTTTTGCATACATAAAATCTACATAATATCCCTCAATTTACATTGTAGGAACCAATCAAAGGCAAGGGCTTTTATTTGTCATTGTTTCTGTATAACATAGTGACTATAGTTTTTAAAATAAAGTTTGAGTTCATAAGACAGTCTTGACCAGGGCAAAATCATGCCTGAGGGAAGATATGGACGTCTCTCTTTTTTAGAAGAGGTAGATCTTCTCACTAAGTAATCTAAGGCCAGAAATATTAGGACTATAATCAATGTTAAGAATACAAAGGAAATTACCATGATTATGTGGTATTTCTAAATATTAAGTTATTCATAAGGTAGAAATTACAAATAGATTAATGCTTGTTTAGCTTAATTAATGAGCAAAACCAATGTCTATGGTATAAATATCTACCTGCATCAATGACATTACACTCAGTAGACATGTCTATTATATCTTCCCTGTTTTCACGTTTCATCTTTGATTTTTGAAGTTATTAGAAGCTATTATTCTTTTGAAGTAAATTAACACTTGCACCAGTCCAATAATCTGTAGAGAAATTTAACCAAATCAGTATTTATAAAATATACGGTTGTTTTAAAATTGCAATTTTATTATAAAATTAGAGACCAGATATGAATTGTTTCCTAGGATAAAGGTTTAGATTTGTCAAATTACCTGTTTTTTTAATTAATTTTCATTCTTGGATAATATAGGAAGTTTTTTATTATTTAATTTATACACAATGATGAGAATCCATCCCAGGGATGGATGGTAAGCAAAGGTTCTACCACTGAGCTACATCTCCTCCTCTGGAGATACTGTGGACCCAGCATAATAAGTTTACACTTAGCATAAAATATAGATTTCCAAAGAAAAATGGCTCTCAGATTTCTGAGATACAAGAATACTTTGGTAATGTAAGAGCATTCTGGCATTTGTTACTTTAATTATATGCATGTTGAAAGACCCAGAGAAACTTGATAAGTCATTTATTCTTCTTCTGAGGCACAAGTTTGAGATTGGTGGACGTTAAATAAGAGGGAGAACTGGATCAGCCAGTGGGTTCAAGTTAAGTATTCAGTGTTCATTAACACAGCTTGGTTGCTACTTTACTGGGAACTAAAAAGTGAATTAGGACATGTGAGTGACACTAAACTTTCCCTGTTTAAACTTTTGTGGAATTGTATTTTATATGATGTGTTTTTCGCTTTTCATATGCCCAGATCTCTAAAGCATACATTATTTTACTAAATAAATGAGCTCTACAAACAGTTATATACCATATTATAGCAAATGTCTTTCTGCCTAGCGCCCGGTTTGAAGAATAAACCTTTTTGGGGCTGGGAGTGAACCAAGTAATAGCATGTGTGCTTAACATACCTGAAACCCCAGGTTCAATCTCCAGCACCAAAAGTGGAAAACAAACCAAATAATTACTAAGGTGTGAAATGCTTTGAACCTCCATTATTATATGCCATCTATATAGTTAGTATTTCAAATGTGATGTTATTGTTTCTATAACTTTCATTGTATTTTCCCTACTCATGTGTTTAATAAAAGTATCTGTTTTTTCCTTGATTCAAGTACATTATCCATTTTCTTATGTAACTTGGTTTCTCTTACTCAATAATCCATTTTTGAGATCTTTCAGTATTTCTCTTTGTAGTTCTAGATCATCAGTTTTCTGCTTTGTGTCTATGTATGGTGGTTTGTTGGTGGGAATTTTGGTATTATAAACAGTATAGCATGAATTTTCTTCATGTCTTCATGTGCACATTTCTAAGTGATTCAGAATATAAAAATGGTAAATCTTTATTGAAATCTTCTACTGTATCTTCCAATAAAGCTCATAATTTTCTGTATACATCTTATATTGGATTTTATTTTGGTACAATTATTTCTATTGTTTCTATATAGTGATCACATTTAATATTTTAACTAGCATTTTTTATTTCAGCAAACAAGTCACCATAATTCTAGGTTGACATTCATTTTCTGTCCTTATTTTAAAGATATTATTCTACTGTCTTCCAGAAGAAACTCCTTGCTGCAACTGAAACATCTGGTGTCATTATAAATCATATTCCTTGATAGCCAAGTTTTCTTTCCCATTGATCACTCATGTTCATATTTTTTCTTTGATATACTGCATCTGAAGTAGGCATTGTGAAAGTCAAATGATTTAGTTCTGTTTTACAAAATTTTAAATACATATTTTCATCAATTCTATAAAAAGTTTCAGTCATATATTTAAATATTGCCCGTCTCCTAGTCTCAATTTTCTCATGAAATTGCTCTAACTAGTCCTCTCTTGTTATCTATCTTCTTGCTAGCTTTGATGAGTCTGGGTGATTCTCAATAAAATGTCTACCTCACCAATTCTCTTCCAAGGCAAAAATACCCCCAATATCAATCTATTCATTAGTTTTTTTTTAATTTTAAGAGTTATATTTATCATTTTGGAAATTGTTTGTATTCCAAATGTTATGGCACATTTTATGCTTTCTTATATCTCGCTTTTATTTTCAATATCTACTTTTTAAGTACTTTTACTTTACATATAAAATTTTGATTTTTTCATATCTATTGATCCTTTCTTCTGTTTGTTGTTGTTTTTGTTGTTTGTTTGTTTCATTTTGCTTTTCATCTTTCTTACCTTTTTTTAGGATTTGAGCTCATTTGGGTTCCTTTAAACTGTTTGAATCCCAGGGGTCCTGGGTTGAGTTTATGTATTGTCTTAGAAGATATATATATATATTTTTTGGCTTAGGGATTATGGAATTGAATTCAAAAATTACTTTCAATTAATTTCTAGGCTTGAGTTGTTCCAACACATTAATTGAAACTGAAAACCTGGTGGGTTTGTAGCATATAGTTGTGAATTCTTAGGGGTCCCCCTGGCTTTTTAGCCACCTAGAGTAAACCAAGTAAGAAAGTGTTTCTGTTCTTCTCTTTGCTAGCAGGCCATGTTCACTAATCTGTCTTATGCCATTATGTTAGGGAGTACCCAGAGTCGTCCTTCTCATCCCTCTAAGAAGCCATTAAATTCAAGGTTGTCGGGAATCTGACAAATGTTCCTAAAGCAGACATTCTACACTGTTCCACCTAACATTTCTGTTCTGTCTCTATTATTATTATCATTATTATTGGGAGAATCCTGTGAATCCAACTCAGCATACACAGAATATATTATAGGAAAAAGAAAAGGCTTGGGGAATAGTGAGCCAGCTGGAGTGCTGGCAATGAAAGTCATCCCAGTGTGCTGTAAAAATATGGAAAAATTCCTAATGAAGTATTAGACATTTTTAGGACTCCTGTTTGGGAATATAAAGATACAAACATTTACCGATGCACCAACTTATCAATTACTTTTTATTCTAGTATAAGCAGAATTTTAAAGCCCTGTACTAATAGATCAAATGTTGTTCAATGTTGAAAAGAGTCTCCCATAATTAAAACTCTAAATTGAAAGGATTCTTTGAAATAATCAGTTAGTTTTGGCAGCAAAACAACAATAATAAGAAAATAATAGCCAAAGTGAAACCAATTTACATTTTTAGGTGCTTCTGACTATTTATGAAACACTGTTTTACTGCTTTATTTTTCTCCTTTTAACCTTGTTTTTAATCTATAATTTTATTTTTTAAGATCTTAGGAAAGGTCGTTGAATCTCGATTGAAACTGCTCTGTGACAGTGTGCTTTAATATTTTAAAGCTAAGGCCATGAAGTCCTGAACATGCTAAGTAAATTAGGGTTATGGTGGATAGTATATGGTCTGGCAGGAGTTCAGTACTCTCTCTCTTTTTTTTTCAACCACAGTGCACGTTTCCTTTCTGGGTATCAAATAATTTCATGCATACTTTACATATTTTATTATTTATTTGTTTAATTAAAATCTTGTTTTAACATTGGGAATTGAATCCCTGGCTTCATGCCTTACGCATGCTAAGATGGTAAACATGTTCTTTGCTACCCAACTTTTATTCATCCCCTACCTTGTATGTTTTATATGAGCTCTTCAAAATTCAAGAAAATGGATACAATTTTTTCTCTATTAATAAGGATTTCATTATTAGAAATTAGGCAGATATATAGACTATATTAAAAGTGTGGTTATTTCCATGGGTAATGATATTGAAGCAAATAGGAACATTTTGGTATAGCTCTGTATTCAGCATTTTTGCATGAAATCTTGTATTTCTTTATTCTTTTTTATTTTCAATTTAGATGTCTTTCTTTCTTTTATTTTTTTAATTTTTTTTGTAATTAGTTATACATGACAGTGGAATGTATTTTGACACCTCATACACAAATGGAACACAACTTCTCATTTCTCTGGCTGAATATGGTGTAGAGTCACACAGGTAATAGAGTTATACATGAATCTAGGGTAATAATATCCCACCTCATTGCACTATCCTTCCCATCCTCAAACTCTCCCCTTTTCTCACTCCCCTCTGCACAATCCAAAGATCCTTTATTCTCCCAACACCCCATTATGGATTAGCATCCACTTATTAGAGAAAACATCCAGCCTTTAGTTTTTTGGAATTGGCTTATTTTGCTTACCATGATATTCTCCAGCTCCATCCATTTACCTGCAAATGATATAATTTCATTCTTCTTTAAGGCTGAGTAATATACCCTTGTGTATATATATCATATTTTCTTTATTCAATCATCTGTCAAAGGGCATCTAGGTTGGTTCCATAGTTTACCTATTGTGAACTGAGCTGCTTTAAACATTGTGTGGCTGCATCACTGTGATTTTAAGTCCTTTGGGTATGAATCCAGGAGTGGGATAACTGGGTCAAACGGTGGTTCCATTCCAGGTTTTCTAAGGAATCTGCTTTCTACAGTGGTTGCACCAATTTGTAGTACTACCAGCAATTTCTGAGTGTACCTTTACCCCCACATCCTCACCAACATTTATTGTTACTTGTAGTCTCGATAAATTGCCATTCTAACTGGAATAAGATGAAATCTTAGAGTAGTTTTGATTTACATTTCTCTAATTGCTAGAGATGTCGAACATTTTTTCATATATTTGTTGAAGAATTTCTTCTTCTGTGAAGTGTCTATTCTCAGCTACGGACGGAGACAATGGCATGAAGAGAGAGCCTACAGAATGTGAGGAAATCTTTATCACACACACCTCAGAGCACTAATCTCCAGGATATATAAAGAATTCAGAAAACTTAACACCAAACAACACAAAATAAAACAAATAATCCTAAATAAATGGGCTAATGAATTGAACAGACACTTCACAGAAGACAAAATATGGTCAATTAACAAATATGAAAAAATGTTCATTATCTCTAGTGATTAGAGAAATGCAAATCAAAACTACTCTAAAATTTCATCTCACTGCAGTCAGAATGGCATCTTTTTATTCTATGTTATTCTTTTTGATGTCTTGAGGAAATACATGTCTTGCCATTTTGATTCAATTTGGGGGGAATGCTGCAAAACTAGAAAGTTAAACAGAACAGAAGTGAAATTGAGCCTTACTAATTCAGGGTAGGTAATATATTAAAAAGCCATTTGCTCCATTTAAAAAATGTATTCATGTTTGACATTTACCTATCTCATTGCTGACCCAGGAGTGAAGTGGCAGAAAAGTAAATTGGAACTTTGCTGTGACCTATGCTGAGAGGGCAGTGAAGATTTGATTTATAATCAAATCAGAATTATTCTGGGACTTCTAAAAACTGTTGTGAAGGAAAAAATGTCTTTCTCAATGTGGGCTCATTTTCAACAATGTATTTTAAGTATGTCCCTTAAAGGTTTTGCAGAATAGCAATGACATTAGCAAAGACTTACAGAACAAAAAGATGATTTTAGTATCTGATCATTGCAGAAAGCAAAGAAAGTCTGTATGAGTGTATCAATGCTCCCCAACTGTTGTGTTTATGAAAATTTGATCCTGGGCTACATTTGTTAAAAGATATAAAATTCATAAGACTGTTTAAATAGTCTATATAGTCACTGGGATTAAATTGGGCAGATTTCTGCCGTGCTGCACTTCATTTTGTGCTGGATGCAGAATTAGAGATGAGAACATAAGGTGTTCGTGAAATTAAAGATTCCTAAAATGTCCTAGAAGTATAACTAAATTCATATAAATACTTATCTCCATTTAGCTTGTTACTATAGAATTGTTTTCTTGTGATTGGTTAACAGAAATGTCACAGTTAAGATGGCATCTAAAATTACAAAACCTATATATGAATTTCTAACCAGATTATTTAGCCTATTTGGAAGCATATCATATGGTAACATGCAAGTGCGCACGCATGCCCACACACACACACACACACACACACACACACACACACACAACTGGTCCATATATTAAGAATATATATTAGAAACTTTAAGTAAAAGACTGAGGAGATTGCTTTTTCCCAATGATCATTTAGAATATCTATCACTACTCTGCAAATCATTTTTCTCATGTTTTGCAATATGATTCCTAGATTTTCTTGTGTGACATTTTCTAGCTATTTCCAGACTATCTAGGTTCAAATTCTAGTTCCGCTCTCTGTACCTTTGCTAACTTGGGAAACTTACTCAACTTCTCTGTACGTTGGTTCTTGGAAGGATTATATTACTTGATACATTCAAGTGCTTAGAAAATTCCTGAAACATAATGTTTAATTCAAGGGTTGTTATTACTTCACATAATCTATGGCCATGTAAAGATCAGACTCACTGTATTACTTTCCAAAGCATTTTATACTGCATTCAATTAAAGTATGGTTTCTAATCATACAATAACACAACAATGATGCATGATACATCATAAAATGTAAGACAAATTTCATTTTATAAAAAATTCTGTATAATTTCTCAATTAGTAGAGCAAAGTCCTGGCAAATTAGTATATGCTTGCATTTAGTTCAGTGTTGCTTAATAATTTTTGAAAGCATGAGATATGTTGGGTAAAAGAAAGTTGTATTTATATATACACATTTTAGTCAGCTTTTTCTCCACTGTGACTGAAAGACCTGACAAGAAAGCTTTTAAAGGAGGAAAAGTTCAAGTTCATTTGGTCCATACATTTTTTAGAGGTCTCAGTCCATAGATGACTGGCTCCATTGCTCTGGGCCCAAGATGAGGGAAAACATCATGGGAGAAGACTGTGGTGGAGGAAAACAGTTTAGAACATGGTTATCAGCAAGCAGAGAGAGAGCTCCACTCACCAGAGGCAAACTATAAACTCTAAAGTCACACCCTCATTGACCCACCTCCTCCAGCTATACCCCACCTGCTTACAGTTACCACCCCGTTAATTCCTATCAGTAAATGAATGTACTAATTAAGTTAAGACTCTCATAACCCAATCATTTTACCTCTAAACTTTCTTGCCTTGTCTCACAAATGAGCTTTTGGGGGACACTTCATACCTAAACCATAACAACACATAGATAGCATTTTCTGTTCTTCATTCCTATCTGTGTTGTCTTGAACATTCACAAGATTAGCATTCATAAAATCACATCTTTGGCTAGTTACCTCATTGCTTTTTACAATATTGCCCCAGAGGGACGATTTTTACAAGAATAGGCTAAAATTTCATTCATATAGTGGTCTAACGGTAAATCTTAGTTTTAATAACTTTGGTGTCAAATTTTACTTTGTATTATTTCATTTCAAAAGATCCATACATTTGTTCTTAAAAATTTTTAAATTAGAACATATTCTAGGAGAAATTCTCCTAGAAGCTCTGGTTCTCTAGGGCTGTTTGTTCTTACAACATAATCTATGAGACAGCTGGCAAATATCTAGCAGCTCTGCAAAAGGCAGGAAACCAAAATAAGTGGTTCAGATTTCAGTATAGACTTCTCTTGCTTCATGCCTTCACCAGTTGCATTTAATTTAGACACCTTAAAATTGCCAATTCTACCATTTACCCTGTGATTTATATACAAAATTACATGTGTTCTCCAGAACAAGACATCCATTCATTTAGGTATCTTTGAAATGATGGCTCTAACTGAATTCATATGGGCCTGTTTTCACTGATCCCAGCTGAAATAACTTGTGGTATATGCCTAAGATTTATATTGTTAATATTTTCTTGCAATTAGCTAGCATCTATTGATTTTGAAGTTCTATAGCTTTGTCTTTCATAATAATTATTGCAATGCTAATTTCCACTGAGCTTTTATGCTCTCTTTTCTGAATGCCTCCTTTTCAGCTATTTGTATGTTGTCTATTTCTTTTCACCCCTCTGAATAGCTTTGCTCCATCTTTAATAATGGAGGGTTGTTGCCTGGCTAATTATTTTTCCTTCGCCTTGTACCACCTATGGTGACACACTGAAAATAGACTATGAACAATTACAGAGCCATATTGATAATTACTAAATATTGATGTTGTATAACCTGCATTATATTTTCTCTTATTTTTCATTTTCTAGGGAAAATGAAATTGTATAACTTGCATTATATTTTCTCTTATTTTTCATTTTCACAGTAAAATAAAGTAGTGAGTTGAAACAATTATTCATATAATATGTGGTCCTTTAAAATAACCAATCTATTATGGTAAATGAAGAATTATGGGCTGCATAAAAGAGTTTAATTACATACATTGATCAAATGCATCAGATAATTATTCAAATTCTCACTCAGTTTTCACTACATCAATACTACATTAATGGTATACTTTACAATTTATTTCTTTAAGAAATGTAGTAGAAATGCAAAAATAAGAAGTAATTTCTCAAAGTAGAAAGAACCTGAAGGTAATTGAATTAAAACTTTTATAAAAGTAATGGACTTTCTACCTAGAAACATCCAAGATAATCCATCAAAAAACCTCATATAACTCAAATCTCAAAAAAAAAAAGCACAAAACTCAAAAACTAATGAGGGCTCTGTAAAACCCTAGGTATAACATTAACAATCTAAAGTCCATTGTTTTCCTAGGTATTATCAATATCTAAAATAGAAAAGTTAAAGAAAAAATATTTGACAGCAATGTAATAAAGATAAAATATATCAAGGTGTAAACCCAGCAAATGGGTAAGATATGAATAAGAAGTGTAAAATTTTACTTAAAATCATAAAACAGTTCTGAGTCAATAGAGATCAACTTTTAAAGTTTAATATAAATGTTCCTCTCTACCAATTAATTTATATTTCAATCCAATTCTAACCAAAGTTGGTAGCAACAACAATAAAAAATGGAGAACAACCATGTATGAAAGATTTGCAGAAGGACACTGAAAGCAACTATTATTTCCAAAAAGATGTTGTAGTAAAAATTAAAACATTTATTGTCATCTTCAGAAATAGGCCCATGAACATGCTGATATTAGTATATGATAAAGATGGCCTTTTAAACCAACAGAAATCAATAAAATTAAACTAAAAGTGTTCAAAAATTAAGTATGTGGGAACAAATAAATTTAGATTTATACATTTCAAAAAATACAAATGGTAAGCAGAATAATTTATTTTAAAAAGGATACATATAATATCGAACAATGTTTTGGGATGGGATATCTTTCTTATACAAGACACAAAATCTTAAGAATCACCAATATAATAAGATTGAGAATTTATGGGCTGGGTCTGTAGCTCAGTGGTAGAGCGCTTGCCTAACATGTGTGAGGCACTGGGCTCAATTCTCAGTACCACATATAAATAAATAAAATAAAGGTCCATTGAAAACTTAAAAAAAATTAGAAAAAGAATTTGATTATAAGGGTCGTCATAAACAAAGTAAAAAGCAAGAGAAAAAAAAAAGCAGATTGGGGGCAAGGAGACTCTGGAGATGTGGCTCAGTGGTTAAGTATCCCTGGGTTTTGTCCATGGTACCAAAAAAAAAAAAAAAAAACATGGAATCAATTCTCACGGGATTTAAATGTATGTACAAGCCAAAAGATTGTTGCCTCTGAAAATATTAATGAGCAAAAGGAAATTATAGCCTTTTAGTGAACATCTTTGTTTAAATTTGTATAATAGCTTATTCTTGTTATTTGGGGGTTGTAAAATTAACTGGTTATTAAAATAAATACAAGGTCGGAACATAAATAAGTTATTAACTTTTTCTCACTCATTTCTTACCATTAGGATTAAATTTGCTTTATTTTCATTTTCTTTTAAGTTAACATGTAATAATTGTGTATGTTTAATGGAGTATAGTGTGACATTTTAATGCATGTCCACAATGTGAACTGATTAAATCAAAGTGATTAGCATTTCTGTATCATAATGTCTATGTTTGCAACCTTCAAAGTCCTCTCTACTAGTTTTTTAAAAAATTTTGTTTTTATAGTTGTAGATGGACAGAATGCCTTTATTTTATTTATTTTTATGTGATGCTAAGGATTGAAACTAGTGCTTCACACCTGCTGGACAAGTGCTCTACCACTGAGCTAGAGTCCCAGCCCTCTACTGGTTCTATATATAACATGTAAAGGGCAAGCTGTAATAGCCCCACTGTTCTGTAGTACAATAGAACGTGTTGCTGCTATTTAACTGCATTTTTGTTCGGTTATCCAGTCTTCCTCTTTCGATTCTTTAACTGCATTTTTCTGTTATCTGGCTTTTTACTCTCCCTTCTTTGTCTTCCCCTTCCCAGCCTCTAGTAACCATTAATCAAGTTTGAGATTGACATGTCGAATGAGAGAGTGTAGGCACCAAATACACACACACACACACACACACACACACACACACACACACAAATGGGATTATATCAAACTAAGATCATCTCCATAGCAAAGAAAATGATCAATAGAGTGAAGAGACAACCTATAGATGGGAGAAAATGTTTGCCAGCTATTCTTGTGGCAAAGAATTAATATTCTGAATATATGAGGAACTCAAAAAATCTACAACAAAAGATGAGCGGTCCAATTAGAAAATGGTCAAATGATATGGATAGATATTTCTCCAAAGAAGGAAAGTAAATTCCTTCTTTTATTGAAGGGGGAATTACAAAGAAGCAGACTGACCCTTAAGACAACCATAGAGCCAAGTGCCAGGATATTGTCTGGATGCTCTCTAATTAGAGAGCATCCAGACAATAAGGCAATATTACCAGATATTCAGTCTTCATTTTACCAGGATTTAATGCATCAAGTATATGTGAGTCCATTGCACTGAAGTTAATTCCTCCAGTTTCTTAGTAAGTCAGAGGTATATATCAATAGTTCAGAGTACTTCTTAGTACATCAACATGAATTCTCACTTTATGATATTCAACCAGTTCTTCCTTTTTAAAAATAAACTTATATTGGTTGAATTAAATACTATGGCACATACATAGAAACCCTGTAACCATGAAATTAATGATCAGGACAGTCCTGTGAAAGCTTCAGAAATTCTTAGATACTTAAAAGCAAGAGGGATATCAGATCTAATTTGAGAGCATCCAGACAATAAGGTAACAGAGTTCTTTTTTTTTTTTTGACATATCATTCTAAGGGAGTGTAAATATTATAAATATTTGGACATTTTCTGTTAGTGTTGTTCAGTTTTGTACACTCTAATTATAATTGGACATGCAATTAGACTTTTTTAAGGTATCAATACAAAGAGTAACTGAAACTATGAAAAAGCAGAGTAAAATAAATTTAGTTTTCACAGGACAAGAGGAAAGGAGAAGAAATATAGGAGGGAAAAAAGAGGAAAAACAAGAAAGAGTAACAAATCATTCAGGGAAATTGACCAAATTATGCTATGTGTATGTATGAATATATCAGAATGAATTCCACTTTATGAACAACTATAATGCACCAATTAAAAAGCAATAAATGAATTGAAGAAACCCTAATCAAATTGAAGAAGGGATCAAGGGAACAAAGAGGCATGGAAAAGGGAAGTACTGGGGATTGAAATGGAGGGTGAAAAAAGCAGAGAATGGTAGAATTCTATCCCTGAAAATTTATTATATCTCATGCACACATTTTATGTGAGAAAGTATGTGATGAATAATAAATAGGCCACTACCTGACATTTTCAGACTTTCTGACTTTGATGTTCAGTCATTCAGTCCCAAGTTTAAACTCAATGGGACCATTGAGGGCACTGAGACCTTTGAAATCTGCAACTTGCCAGAAGCACACAGCTGGTGGGTGTCACAGCCAGAATCAGGCACAAAGCCTGCAAATATTCAATCAGCCTGATGCTCTGTCCATTCAAGTTGCCCCAGGTCATGGGGTGCCCAGAACTTATAGAGATTAAGAATTGAGCAAGAATTTGCAGAGGGTAAAACCATGAATTCGTATGACAAGGAAATACATGTCCAGCATATGAAAAATGGGACTATCTTTCATGAAGTAACATCTTATATGAATGAATCCTTCCTTTATGTGTCCAGACCCATCATTAAAATTCACATGAGAGTTATTGCCTATTATGGCTGGTTCTACTGTTGCCTGCTACCCCAGATGATGAATGAAACCAAAATAAATGCTATGGATTTTTTTTAAAGCAGCCCATAATGTGGGAAACAGCAATAAACTACTGATATTTCACCTCCCTCAGCAAACATAACACGAAGGTCAGGAAGGATAAATATTTGTTGCAAGAAAGAAAAATGTGTTATTACAACTTCATAGTCTTCTATGACGGAGTGATGATGTTGTATCACATTTAATATTTCTATAAAAAATGGAATCAAAATGTATGCAAAGGAGAAGTAATTTTTCACCATAAAGATGTGTGGCATGGCTATAGGGAAAACCATCAGGGAGGCAATTTATAGCAAATGTCATTGCGGTGTGTGTTTATTGTTCCTCACATTTTCTTTGAATCATTTAGTGAATCATTTAATAGCTCTGTATTGAGTGACTGGTAGGAACAGTGCTGGTCTCTGGGGAAGAGGAGTTAACAGAGCAAAGTCTAAGTTTTTAAGCTTTTAAAAACAGTTTTTAAGTTCTATAAGAGATGCTAAACCTGCAGGTCCTGAGTGAGAAATCCTTTTAGTCTATGGAGAGGAGAAGGGGGCATTCCTATAGGTACATGAACCTTGAAAAAGTTGCCATAATGGAAGTACATAGATTAACTACAGTTAATCTTAAGGACAGAATAAGAATTCAATTTCCCCAAATTTTTACGTGGATATTTCTTGTTCTATGTGCCAAATTTATAGCAACTATAAAAAGGAAAAAGTGTTGCTTATGATAAGCTGTAAGGCTTGAAGATTTCCACTGAATTATATGAAATAAAAGATTCAATTTGATTGTTAGAAATTTTGAGGATATTTTCATGTATAAAATGTATACTGAACATGTGTCCAAGACAAAGAAGTTTATATCTTTTCATTTATTTTTTCAGTTTCATCTTGCCCTGTACTTTTTTGGGTTTAATAATTTCACCTCTCGGCACAAACTTCTCCACATACATAATTTATTTTAAAATATTAGCATAATAAAATGTCACAGATATTCAAAAGATTGTCTTATAGTAATAACAATTATGGTTTTTCTTACAATGAGAACTAACTGACTAAATTTTAAGTAATCTTAATACTAGTCATTTTGCAAAAAGGAAAACATTGTTATGATGTGATTTCAGAAATAGCCCAGTATCAATAGAAATGAATTTCAACATATGTCCTGTTGTATGCCTATTTCAATTGGTTCTGATCTTACATTCATTCGACAAATATTTAATAATAGCATGCTTGTGAAAATTTCGATTTGGGTATTGGAAAGCATAGAAAAACCATTACGATTAGATTTATCGTCAGTACCGTATTTATGTAATGACTTGTATTTTCTTGTACATTATATTTTGTACATTTATGTTTCCTGTACATCATTTAGCTTAAGCATTCTTGTAAGGAGACAAAACAGAAGTTAATATCCCCCATTCACTAGATTAGCAAACTGAGACTTGGGATCATTGGCTCTTCTACCAGATAAGGACAGCAAAGGATAAAGCTGGGTTTCCAACTTTATCTATTCTATTCAGCTCTCACTCTGACTCCTGCCCTCAAAAAGACCACAAATCACCACCACAGCAAACACATATATACTGCAATTTGGGACATGGGTGAGGTTAAGGCAGTGTGCCAGTGTATAATCATAATAGGGGAAGATCATATTCAGTTGATAGTGAACAGAGAACCTTCATGGAAGAGTTGGTATTTTATAAAGTGACATTTATCACATGCCTGCTGTATGCCAAGTATTTGATAGGTGTTTATGGATAAATGACACTTCATTCTCCACTTTCGATTAGCTCAGAGTTTGAGGGGAAAACTAGACAATTGTAAACAGGCTAATATGCAGAGATAGAGATCGCTTTAGAATCGTGTGTAGGAGTGACATGTAACAGATCACACAGAGCTGGTGACACCTGTACTCTGCCTTATTCTCTGTTATCTCTGTGTTATTCTCTAAGCAAAGGGAAGACATTGATGGATTAAAGTGCGAGGGTGATATCTGCTATGATAGGAGAGAGATTTATTATAAAAGGAACTATTTGAGAGGTTATTGTAGCAATTCAGTTAATAAATGTTTAAGGACCACATTAAGGCAGTGTCAGCAGAGCTGAAGAATACAGATTGGAGAGGTCAAATGGGCATTTGGTGACAATTCATTTGCTGGAAATCAAGAAAGGGTAGAAATCTCAAGTGATTCTTGGCATCGTTTGTCCTGAAAAGATGGTTTTGCTATGTGAATGCTTATCTTGTAGATTAGGTGAATCTTAGGCTAAAATAAAATACAAGCAAAATTCTGGTGCATGGTTAAAAGAAAGTTGATCTCAGCATTAGTTAGACTGTGGGATGTAAGGTGGGGAGTCATGATTCACCTGGGGCTTACTGGCTGACACCACTGTGTATAGCTTATGCTTTCTTTAATGTTTCCCTGTCCCTCATTGAGGTAGGTGGGTAATGTAACTGTCTAACCAAGCCAACTAGAGAACAGAAAAGATTCAAATTCAATTTGTTCTCATGTTTAGCCTCTACAACTGTTATACCCAAGGACAGAGCCCCCAAGATCTTAAAATATAGAACTTCTATATTCCAAATTTATGGTATTTAACTTTTGAGATTAGAATTATAATTTTTAAATTTTGTAAAACAGAGGTGGGTTTTCTTTTTCTTTTTTATTCTAGAAAGGTCACATTTTGAAGTCTTGTTGAAGGAATTAAGGATTTTAATTAGAAATTATCCTAGCAGGGAAATAAATGCAGAATATAGAAAACACACTAGTAAGATAGAATATATTTACAGTATATGTTTTCTCGGTAAATATGCAACTAGGATGATAATGATATTTGTGTAATATTTGCATAAAAAGTTGAATTGACTTTGTTAATTGGGTAAGATCACTAAGAGAGTATAAACAAAGAGGAAATAACAGTTGGAGAATGTCTGTTATATGGCGCGTTTTCTGAAGACAAATATGAGAAGAGTATAAAGTGAAGAAGGAAGGAGAGAGAAGAGGTGGGGCACGGCACGGTTTAGCCTGAGCCAAGGAATAAGAAGAGAAGGAGAAGATGTAACAGATGCTTAAAAAGCACTAGTATGCAAACTTCACGTGAGTAGGGACCTCACTGTGATGCATAATGCTTTCCCTAACCCTAGATCGGAGAATAGAGGTTCTTCAAAATACTTGTCCAATGTGGAGTCAATGAAGTGAAATAAAATGTAGATGAGATAGGTGGTACAAATGGGACAAAGAACAGTAATTAATTCATTATTAAATACTGAAAAGAAATGATGGCAATAGTTACAATGCCATGAGCAGAAACAGAAACATCAGCACAAAGATGTTGTTTGTCAGGATAAAATTATCTAGGTTTTCTTTTCTTATTTTTATGGAATTATATGGAATCAGAAGTTTTCCAACAGGAGGCAGGGGATGGGGTTGAAATATGGGAGCTCAGCTGTCAACTCCAAGAAAAAAAAATGCTCTTTATCTATCCTGTTGTGGCATTTTCTAAAATTAACACTATGCTTGTCACATAGAATATTTACAGTACATAGTTTCCTGGTAAATAAATAGTTGCAAGAGACAGCAGAGCTGATATAAAGGTTTAAGAAATGTGGGCATAAAAGTTGAATTTGACTTTGTGAAAAGGGATCAAACCACTAAGAAATAAAATGTAAAAAGAGAAATCAATTGCAAGATAAACCTTGGAGAATATATTTTAAGTTAGAAATGTAGGAAAAGCATAAGGCAGTGAAAGATAACCAGAAGTAGAAAAAATGACCAAGATGGCATGATTTTCCTTGTCAGCAATGTGGAAAAGGAATTAGAAGAAAAAAGGAATTAGGGTTATTAGTGGTGAGAAGAAGAAGAACATCTAGAAGTAAATTTCAGACTAATAAATTCAGAGAAGTTGAGGAAGGTAGATTTGAGAAAGAGATTATTGGGTTTAATCACTAGGAGATCATTACTAATAAATAGGAAAGTAAACTGTAAAATCAGGTCAAAGAGTACAGGTGTTGATGTCAGAAGTTAAGTGATGAAATGAGGAAAGCACTTTGCTGTCATGTCCATATTTTGAGGTCAGTATTCCTCAGTGATGTAGCTTTTTCCAGACTCTACAAATTGCAAAGGGGATGATGCCTTTTCTGCTTATGAGGCAGCCTGTGTTCTTTCATTGAAATAAATGGCGATTTACAACTGTAAAATCTGTTAAACAAAAATAAATCTTGCCCTGCTTTTCTCCCTTTTACTAAATCACCATGCAGAGTTCTCCAAACTGTGTCTTGTATGGTACATTAGCAGCACCAGTGAGCAGCAGGACTCAAGAGGAAAAGATGGTGTGGATGCACTATCAGCATTGTTATTGGCTTATATCATCTGGGCTTGTAATAAAAAGTGAAATAATCAGCAACTTACTTACACCCAGGAGATTATTATTTCTGCTGTTTGACCTGAAGTGTCTCTTAGAAGGTCTCGCCTTTGCTGAGTTTCTCAAAGTTGATATTAAATATTTAATTCAAGTAGAACTCAATGAGAGCATCTTTCACTACTCTTTTGCAATCAGGTTAGAGTCTCAAGTCATAAATGCAATTCTAATGTTAATCAGCCCAACCATTCAGAAACATAATAGTGTTTGATAGTGTAATTGTATGGGTCAGAAAACCAAGAGTGAAACTGTGAGGTTTTGTGCTCCTTCTTCTGCCTATAGAAATGACTATGTATAGGATCCTGGTATTGTCTAACTCATTTCGGAAACTCATCTTTGCAATTGTTTTCAGAGTTTATGGTAGTTTGTTTTGTATATTCTCAGTGATAGTAAACCTTCCTCCTGTATTGAAGGCATTAGCAGGGGATAATTTAGAGATGTAATTCCTTTTCTAATCAAGTAATAGCAAAGTACCGCGAGTAATTTCTTTGTGCAACATATTTATAAGCTCCTGTATCCATGGATCTATTGGAGAAAAGATCAATATTTGAATGCACACAGTTTTAGACATTTGGGCATGGAGTATTGGAATCATAGAACTTTCTCATCTTCAGATGGTCAGTTGAACACTGTGATTGACTCCTCCTTGCAGATCTCAATGGCATTCTTATACTTAGAGTCAGTGACAATGATTGACCTAAGTAAAGAGAGGGGAATAGATAATATTGACAAAGTGGCTAATTGTGAGTGTGTAGAAAGGGGATATTAAGAGAAAAATATCCAGAAAAATAGAAGATATAGGGCAAAAAGACAACTGAGTATATACCATGAAGAGATCAAGGATAAAGTGAGAAGGTTGAGGGAATACAAGGATTTTCAGGAGAGAAAGCCTATTGTTGTAAATAATGTTCATTGGAGAATTGGCTGAATAGCCTGGGAAAAAAAGTGATTGCTGTGTTGGATGAATTGTAATTTCTTATGAAGTTTAGTATGGGTTTGTTGTTGTTGGGCTAAAGCCAGTGTTTCCAGATGGTTGTAATAACCAAGAAGTCCCTTGACAACCCAAAGCAGACCCCAAAACAAATGGAAAATGAAAGGTATAACTCCTTATTAAGGTTGTCTGTGTATTCAAATGGTGACATTCTTTATCAAGCATTCTGCTGTGGCTGCCGTTTCCATCACAGAAGCTATTTCATTTAAGATGAGAAGAGTTTTTAGCTAATAAATTATATTGCATGATATTCCTCTGGTATCTGGGTGATGTGCCAGTGCTTTGAAGGAAATGAAATAAAAGAGACCCAGAGAGACTTTTATAGCAATTCTCTCTTTTCATATGTCATATTTTATCACTTTAAGATTCAACAAAAATGTGAACAGATTTAGGATTTCAGATATACATATCTTTGTATGTATAAAATAAAAAAATCACTGCAGAGTTTATCCAGAAGTGTTATGAATATAGGAGATCCTTTTCATGTATGTGACAAATGAACTAAGTCATCAAATACATTAAAGGTTATTTTCAACATCTGTACCCAAATAAGAACAAAAAAACATGGATATAAATAAAAGAGAGTAATCTCACCTTGGCATTATGTGAAGATACAAAATAAATATAAAGCAATACATTCAGTTGCTTTCTGAGATATATTAGTCTACAGTGCAAAAGACTAGGGATAAAAGAGATTTCAAATGATGTATTACACAGATGTAACTTAGAAATCCCAGAAAGACATAAGTGAAACTGGTTGTGTTGGTGCACACCTGTAATCCCAGCTATTCTGGAGGTTGAGGTAGAAGTATTACAGGTTCTAAGTCAGCCTGGGTAACTTAGAGAAATTCTAAGAAAATAAAAGGGTGGGGAGTATAGCTCAGTGGTAGAGCTTGCATAGCTTGATCAGGATTCAATCCCTAGCACCCTGTCCTCCACCCACACAAACACAAAGAAGTGAATTGAATATTTAAAGGTAAATGGAAATCTTTTATAAGCAAGGGTCACTCAAAGAAACAGTTAATTTAACTAGGCACAGTGGTGCGTTTGTGTAATCCCAATGACTCAGTGGGTTGAGATAAGAAGATCTTGAGTTCAAAGCCAGCCTTAGCAACATAGTTAGAACCTATTTCAAAATTAAAATAAAGGACGCTGGAGATATAGCTCAGTGGCAAAACAACCTTGGATTTAATACGTAGTATCAAACAAAGGAACAAATGAAAAACCTGAAGAAATAATTTATCTTGCTTTCTTTTCATTTCATATCATATAATAATTACAAAAAATTATTGATTGCTATTTATTGATTGTTTGGAAATGCTTATTAGAATCTGCAAATCTTTTTAGCAATGTTCTTATTTACAAATCTATTCTATAGACTGTTTTTGTGAAGGAAATAAAGTAAAATAAAATGGTACGCTTTATCCTTTAAATGAGGTTAATTAATTTAGAAATACGCTTGGCATTATATTCTGGGATATTAGGTTTTATTACTAGATGACTGATTTCCATTTCTAGGGTTGAAAAGACCCCTGAGATTGAAAAATACCAGCTTTTCATTCATTTGAAGCCATCTGATAGACCTGGACTAATGGCCTTAGGACTCTGCTAAAGATGGTTTTTATAGAGCATTACAGAAATCAGTTTTGGACAAAGTGACTCTTAATTCTCAGAGAGAGATATGCAAATTTATATTTCAAAAGATCATTCTGATTATATTGTGGAGAACTGAATTGACTTCTGACCATAAGTGCAGGAGAGAAAATAGTGGGGTAGATATTCCACTAACTGAGGTTAAGAAAAAAGAAATAGTGTTAATTAAGAGTGTGGATTCTGAATTCAGAGTGCCTAGACATGAATGCCCTATCTGTCCCTTAGTAGCTGTGTGACTTAGGTATGTAATTTTATCTTTTTGTCAATTTTCCCATTGGTAATTTGGGAATAATAACAGTTTCTACCTCAAAGGATATCGGGAGAAAGAAATGAGTTCATAGAATCTGCCAGGCACATAGCAAACACATGTAAGTATATCTGTTAGTGAATCAGGATCGTCAGAGTGAGTGGAACTGTAAATGGACCCCATCTGAGTATGTTCAGGTATTACGGTGAGCAGGACTTTGTGATGGACTGACATGGACTGTGATGAAGAGTAGTGTCATATACTATCACTGGAATAGTAATATTGGAAGAGAAAAAGTGGTTGTAGAAGGAATGGGGACTTTCAAATACAATATTATCATGTTTGCTAAAAATCATGTCTCTTAGCCAAATCATTTTGTTAATATTCCTTGTCTCATGTGTTTTGGAACCAATGGGTAAAATCAGTTCCTTGGAAAGATGAAGATTTAGGAGTTCTGAAATTTATTTACTTGATACTTGACTGAGGGTCACCAGTGAGCGAGAAATGCCTTTCTGGTGATACACCTCTTCATGGGACTCTGACATCACTTTCTCTTAGTTGGCATTAGAACTCTACGGAAGCACACTGACCTTCTAATATAAAAGCATCATAAACACAATGAGGCCTTCTAAAAAAACATTTGATAAGGAATGTGCTGTTCTGAATTGTGTAAATCTTAGCTAACTATGGTTTGTTCTTATATTTAATGGCTACTACTTGCACATTTTTATGTGTCTGTCCTAAAATATTCTCATATATTGTAGCTTGTTAAACAATCACATATTTCCTTGTAGCCAGAATTATTATGTTTTATGCTTCTTAATTCTTGAATTCCTCAAATAGAATGCTAATAAATGTTTGATTTTCACAAATCATGACTATGAACTCCATATTTCTTTTTCTCTGTTAATGATTTTGTATATTATATATTGGATTGTCTTTGTTTCAACCAAATCTGTGGAGGTTGCATGATAATTGCATTGATTTACCCTTTCTGTTTTTCTTGTTCTTCTAGTCTGCTCCCAGTTTTCAAGAGGAGTCTATGCGATTTTTGGGTTTTACGACAAGAAGTCGGTAAACACCATCACATCGTTTTGTGGAACGCTCCATGTCTCCTTCATCACTCCCAGCTTCCCAACAGATGGCACACATCCATTTGTCATTCAGATGAGACCTGACCTCAAAGGAGCACTCCTTAGCTTGATTGAATACTATCAATGGGACAAGTTTGCATACCTCTATGACAGTGACAGGGGTAAGTGATAATATCTCTCTCTTTGTGATAGGTCACATTCAACATTTTGCCCTTGACACTTAGATGTGATGTTATAGAACTATGAAAGTATCTTAAAGCCCAAGAACCACTAGGCTTAATTTTGTATAACATGAACAATGCAATCTGAAATCTGGGAAACATAGGTAAGCACTCTGTTAAACAACAGAAGAAATGAATCCAGAATTTACAGAAATGAACTACATCAACCCAAGGCCCAGATGTTCAGTTGTAACATAAAAAGCAATTTCTGGCACCAGGAGCAAAGACTCTATAATGACTATGTTACTAATCCAAGGAGAATTAAGTGGCTTAAGTAAAATTTATGTAAATATATGAAATAAGAACTTTTATAGTCATTAGGTATTCATACACAAATGTTTATCAGTCAGGTAGTATTATTACTTCCCTTGCATAAAAGTAAGATCACTAAATCTCAGAGAAGTTATGGGGTTGCTTATCATCAACCTATGTGTGTGGTATAGCTCAAACATAGGTTCTCTATGATCAGGCCCCCAATTTTTTTTTTTTTTACAAAACTCCACGTGAATGTTTATAATGAGATGTTTTTGATTAGCATGCCAGTCTTAACTCATTATACTGAAGTTTGTCTAGGGAAGTGTTTCACCCCTGTTTCCCATATTGCTTGTTGTGAAGTTTAATATTAGCATTCCTGCTTGACTTGCATTTAACAGATGCCCAAATGTTCTTAACCATCCCTTGGGTCCATGATTGGGCATCAGTGGGTCTGTGCATCCCATAACATTTTGTGTGACTTTTCATATATGTGTCCTCTAGAGAGAAAATCATAGGTAAAGGCAAAAAGGTTAAGATACTCCCTTCAGTTGTTAGAGTAGTTAAGTACCTCATCATGCCTCCTTTGGCAGTTTCTTACTTATTTAAATGAAAACCAGAAGCCTGTTTCAACCAAGATAGGGCACCTTGTTACCCGCAAGGGCAGGCAAGAAGAGAGCCAGCCATCAGTCAATTCTCCATTGATCAGTCTGTAGTCATTCACAGCAGCAATCCTGAGTCAGAGTGCTCATGCCAGGTGTTGGTTCTCTGCCCTGTCCTTCTAGCCTTGGGGATGAGCACATTCACTAAAAAAGCCAGTCAGCATTCTACAAGCTGAAAAAAAAAATTCTTTTTGTGCTATGTCAACAACTTTTTCCCAGCCTTGAGGAGGAAGTGCTTCATTCTTTCCACAGGGAATGAAAAACTAAAACAGAACCATTTAGAGTAAATACAGATTTCAATGCGCTGAGTGATTCTGAAACATACTTCTTATTAATATTATAAAATTGAGCTTATTAAATTATATTTAGTCTTTCATCTTGCTCTCTGCTAACTCCTTTATTGCATTGATTTTTTTAAAACCAGCCTGAAACCTGGGTGTATTTTAAATGTCTTTTGACCTTTGTGTTCTGCTAATGTGATTTCTGCTACTTATGTCTATTTTAGCTCTAGACCCTTCTTTTCTATTGCCTTCCACATAGGCCAAAACACCACCAGGTGTTCATCATCTTGCCTCTCCAATTCCACCGTTGACGTTCTTGAGTACATTTTCTACAAAACATACAGAATTATTTATTAAATATTTATTTGACAACATCACTCCCTTGTTTAGAACACTCTGATAGCTTCACATCAGAAGGAGGAAGAAATCAAAATTCTTAGCATGGTTTTAAGACTTGAAAATACCTGGATCATGCCCAGTTCTCCAATGTATTCTGCTGTCTGCTTTGCTCATTCACGGAAGCTAAATCCATTTGACCTTCCTTTAATTTCTCAGATGGACCAAACTCTTTCACCTCAAATGTCCGCACATACCTCAAATTTTTATTCCTTCTTGATGTCTGGGCTTATATATCATTCCCTCTGAGATGCTTTTCATGCTGTTGTTCTCTCTCAAATCAATGTCTTATTTTACTTCCCAGGACTTGTCATAATTCATAATTAATAGTGGTGTTGATTCTGTCACTCAAGAACTACTTATTGAGCTCCTGCTATATCCCAGGAGTGCTATGTCCCAGTGTGACTGATTTAGTCACATGGGCTTAGTTAGCACTGTTTTTCACATAAGATATGGCTATAAGCTGCAGGAAGGCAATGCCCAGGCAGTGCCCAGAGCCCTGGGTATATACTTTATAACTAGATCCCAGCACTTCAAGTAGGGCTAGAAGCAGAGTTGATGTTCAATGAGCAATGGTCATGAACGGAAGAGTTAAACAACTATGTATTTTTGATTCGAGATGATATGAGAAGCTGAATCTTACTAAGTTGAAGACTCAGAAGATGAGCTCCTTTTTAGTATTTGACAAGGTTAAAGATGGCATTTTTAATTTGGGAACATATTTTATCATCACCCTTACTATTACTCTTACTGGATAAAACTGATCTTTTGGAAAACATTCAAATAGACAACAGTTGACAAAAGTAGAAAAAGAGAAATTTTAGTATTTGAAGGGAGATAGACAAGCATTGGGGAATTGAGAGGTGAAGACAGATGAACTTATGTACTTGCAGAGAGAATCTGGGACATTTTAAATGATTTTTATTAATGCTTTAGAAATATTAAATGGATTGGAGTGGTGAGATAATCTCCAATTATTAAATTATACAAATTGATTTGAGTCAAGTGCATCTTTGAGGGAAGAACATTAGAGGGATAATATTAAGTAATTATATATTAAAGCCAAAATGACCTTATGGATACATTTTCAAGGTATTATCAAGTAGCTCCTGATGTTTTAATGTGAAGAGTATTACATTGGTCTTTTATCTGAAATTATTTTCAGAGATAAATGTACAAGACTCTCAAAGTACTGGCAGAAGATTTGACCTTTGTGTGATGTTTTACTTGAGTTATGGAAATGGGATTATTGATCTCTGATTTTTCTTATTAATGACTTAATTTTTATGACTTCGGCATTATATTATATCTAAAAAAAAATGATTTCTGCGTTCATCATGTGAGCTGCTTTCTTTCCTCTGGCCCTTAACCCTTCTTTGATGCTTCAAGGACTTTCTTGCTTCATTGTTCCATGATTTGGAAATGAAAAAGTGCATCCTCTTTTCCCTTTGTCCATATTAGTCATACTTTTAAAAATAGATTCCATGGCTCCATCTCTGCACTGAGATCTCTACCTACCACAATATCCAACTATTCGATCTGTCCTTGGTGTGGTACCCTCTCTACTTCCTTGATTAGATTATTTTGTTCAGTGTTCTAATAATCTTTACTTTTCTGAAGGGGTAGGTCAGGTCAATATGCTGTTGAATTATACTATCTAATAAATTAATGTTTTCTTGAACAATACAGGGGCCAATCATGAAAATGGCTCAAAAACATTTTGCTCAGATTATCAAATAGATGAAAAGGACTTAAAATTGCTTTATGCTATTTCATTCCTGTGTCTGAATACATCCAATGCTGAGCAACAGGTCCAGAGCTTAGATCCCAATTACAATCATGGAAAGACATGGATGCATCCTGATCTTTGTGTAGAAACATCTTCATCTAATCTCAAATTCACTGGTGACAGGACTGTACCTGGCAACTTGATGCCAGGGAAATTTTTAAGATTCCTGCTGTCTTTTCTTTATCTAACCATATAGCAGTAGCCTGGCACTCTGAGGATTCAGACCCTTTTCTCAGAGCTGGATATTATTACTTGTGGGCAGATAGAGCTTCAGTACATTTTTAACTATAGAACAATAGGTTACCTCTGTAATGCATTAAATATTGTAGTTTTAGTCTTTGAATATATAGGTATTATATATAAATCAGGCCTTAATCAAAATGTGGCTTTTATTTATTTGTTCAATATTGACCAGGTAAGGTAATACATCTCCATGGACAACACATAAAAACAGAACTAACGCTTGATATCTTTTTGTCTGTTTCAATTTGGAGCAAATATTACTTGTCCCCTGAAGGGAAAGCTCTTTGATTCCAGTTCCAAGACAACATCATGCAAACGGCAAAAACGCTTTCAAAATAATTTTTTTTTCTGATGTGCCTGAGAAAGCTGATGAGGGAAATATATGTTAATCTAATCTGGCCTAGGCATGCTGCCATGATTTAGTGATCATAAATATTAACTGCTTTGCCTGAAAGACTGAATAAGGACAGTGAATTTTAAATGGAACAAAAAAAATATTTTTAAGAACAAAGACGTGGTCTGAATGAAATATACCTGTTGGCAGGAATCATTTTAAATTTCACCCTTTAATGTATAAACAAAGATGTCTAGACTTCACTTGCTTTTAGGCTAATGGTTTTTCTATCACTCTCTTTCTCTCATTGTTTTCTTTAATTAATTTGTTTTAATTTATATATGACAGCAGAATGCATTACAATTCTTATTACACATATAGAGCACAATTTTTCATCTCTTTGGTTGTATACAAAGTATATTCACACCAATTCGTGTCTTCATACATGTACTTTGGATAATAATATGTCCATCGCATTCCACCATCATTTGTAACCCCATGTCCTCTCCCTTCCCCGTCTACCCCTCTGCCCTATCTAGAATTCATCTATTCCTCCCATGCTCCCTCTCTCTACCCCACTATGAATCAGCCTTCTTACATCAGAGAACATATTCCCTATTTGGTATTTTGGGATTGGCCGATCTCACTTAGCATTATCTTCTCTGACTCCATCCATTTACCTGTAAAACCATGATTTTACTCTCTTTTATTGCTGAGTAATATTCCATTGTGTATATATGCCACATTTTTTTATCCCCTCTCATTGTTTTTAATACTAGGTCTAGATGAAATTTCATTTGAATTTTAGGGAGATTGTCAACTGATGACTAGGTTATACAGTTAAAGCACATTAGTAACAATAGGTATATGAAAAATTACTGCAATTTAAAAATCTTTTAGTCTAGCCATTCTTTACTTTAGCCAAGTGTCTGAGAATTCAATAATACTGAGAATTTAATTTTATATTCATAATATTCTTGAACTATTTTAGAACATAATATATTTTAAATATATTTATTAAGAGAAATAATTAATTCCCCAGGTGTGTTTCTAATGGCTGTGTATATCAACAGTTTTCTTTGTTCAAAGTAATTCAGAAATAAGAAATCAGAAATTTGAATATGCTGATACAGTAGCATGAATATTAGATTTGACTGATTAGTACTTCCTAATAGCTTTAAGTAAACCAGCATTTATGTAGAACTTTCATTGTCCATACAAGTTCTGCTTTCTGCAGTGATTTAGAAACAAATTCTGAATTAGGAATTATTCTTATAAAGATATTCTGTCTTAGTTTGTGTGGATGATAAAGAGGCACATGGTTCCCAGAAACCAAGAGCATGAATTTGTGTAAAGAGTTTAGTTTTACCTGTACCGTTATACATGTTTGGTTATATTTACATTTTAAAATCATCTATTAACTATGAAGTAATCAGATTTAAAACAAAACTTAGCTGTGAAGAATGGGGAGATTGAGTAGAGAGGATTTACTCCGTTACTATGACTGCAAAGAAAATGGGTTACTATACAAAGAAGAATGTCTCTTCAACTTGTACTTCAGATCACTCCATGAGTTGTGAATGACTTGTGGCTGCTCTTAGGAGGTGATTTAATTTTATTCAGTGTCTTCTGACTAAACCAAATCTATCAAATCTAATATAGTACTGCTTGAACAATTTAGCTCCTTAATAAATAGATATAATTTTGGTTGGGTTCCACAGGTTTCAGAATATTAACCTTAATTTTTTTTAATAATGGAGAATCTACATAGACTGCAAGTTACTGTTGACACATAAGATGAATGAGTTTGAAAGTTAGACATTTTTAAAAAATGTATTCTTTTCCATTTTATATATCATCTCCATATTCTTTGACAGGGTGAACTGCCAATACATTTAAGGTTGAAAATTATCTCTTGATGAAACCACTCACAAATTGATAAATGGATTTAAATTTAAATTTTCTTGTAGTATCTGTCAAGAGATGCAAAAGAATATCAAGTGCATCACTGCTGGAAATTTTTAGTATGTGGAGAACTTCATAATTCAATGAAAACAAAATGAAATAACTAAAAAAACAAAATGAAATAACTTATTGCATAAAGGAGAGTCACTAAATTGCTATATGATAAAAAGTGAATTTTATATAGATCATTACTTCTAGATTTAATGTTTTTAAGAAGGTGACAAGGAGGAATTGTAGGATGGATGATTAGATGTGGAAAGTAGGACTTAGAGAATGTAGGAGGTTTAGAAATTCAGGTTTTTTTTTTCCCCTCCTACTGGAAGAGAATGTTGGATCAATTTAACAGCTGTTTTCAAGCACGCTAATAGTTGTTGAATTGATATGATGACCAGCTGTGCATATTCTTTCTCCACTGATGATGGAAAACAGGGAAGGAACTTGAATTTTAGCTTGAAAGAAGTTAATTTATGGAGAGCAGGCAGAAATTACAGGCACACTCGGATGTATTCTAAAGTTTTACCAGTGAAAGTTCTTAAAAATGGCATGTGGTCTCTTTAAGTAACCTCTCAAGAAATTAATATTTATTTCTTCTGTTACAAGATTATCTGCAAGAAAATAATTTTGCTGTTTTAGCAAAATAAAATCAAACTTAAAGAAAGTTTAGCATCTGGTTCAATTGTCCAATTTGAAATAAAAGTAAATAATTTTTAATGTTCATTATGAAATATTTTAAATTACGAAATAAAATCATAGAAAGACCCCCAAACATTCTTAAGTTATTTTTATTAGTGAATAAAATATAAGCAATTTTGTTTTATCTATCATATCCTTCTGCTTTCTGTAGTGATTTAGAAACAAATACCACTCCCAGTGTGGTGATACATGCCTGTAATCCAGGAGGCTGAGGTTGGAGAATTCAGGACAGCCTCAGCAATTTAGCAACTTACCAGGATCCTCAAAATGAAAAATAAAAAGGACTGGAGATGTAGCTGAGTGAAACTATACCTGAATTTAGTCCTCAGCACCATAAATTAATTGATTAATTAATTAACCAATTAAAAGAAAAAAAAGAAAGAAATGCCAGCTATCATATTCTTTCATCTGTAAATATTTTGGTTGTCTATTTATAAAAGAATAATTCTCTTATTTTAAACACAACTACAGTATCACTATCATACTTGAAAAAAATCATTAATGTTATCATTTTTAACTGTTTATTCAATAAGATCAAAATGAGTTCCATATATTACCATTGGTTAAGATGTCTTGTCAGAGTTTTATAATGTCATGTAGCATTGCCCATAGTGTTGACTTTGATAGCTATACCCTGGTGTTAACATGCCACTCTTTGACAGGTATTTCCTAACATTTGGTAATAGAAGCTTGATGAGGTTCAGGTTTACATTTTGAGCAGGAATGTATCACAGATCATATTGACTGTAACCATTTAAAGACTCATATTCATTGTCACCTTTCTTTTTGTGTTGTGAAGAGCAGTTGATGATTGCTGCCTATATTGGTTTCAGTAGGTGTTACAAAATAGTAATAATTCTAAATCTATATTTGTCCATCATGCATTACCTAGAGTGGTTCTAAAATGAATAATCTTTGACTCATTATTATCCTGAGTGTAGCTCACATAGGAAAGAAAGGAAAACACTTTTTTACTTCTATATTTGTCAATTTCAGAAATAATTGGTTCCAATCCATCAAAGGCAAAAGAAAATTTTTGAACAAATTATTTTAAAATCTCGATTTTATAGATTTAAAACATTTAACTGATATTCAAATTATTCTATCTTTTAAAAAGGTTCTCTTCAAATGACTCTTTGTCTTTTGATATAGTTCTCTTTTGGAGGATGTGCTTGTTTTCCGATATCACAAGATATTTCAGGCTCATTTTTTATACTCTTTGGACAATTTTGTGTCCATAAATTTTTTTTTATTTAGATTGGTTAGTGTTTGACAAGATTTGTAATTGTTGTATTTCTCCTCTTGGTGAGGGGATTTATGTAAAATTGAGGATTTAAATATAGGCTGTAGATGAATTGGAACCAATTATTATAGAGAGATATGATCAAATTAGGCAAATCTCACATTTTATAGATAAAAAGGGATCAGTATTCTTTTGAGAAATGTGTGGACCTTCCTGGAAACAGAAGGAATTGATATGTGGATTTCTGAATTTCTCCTGGAATGTTGACTTTGTGTTGTTCCTTAAGTTATTAATGTAAATTGTGAACTTGGCTTTATTGTGAAAAGTTGATGTGATATGGAAAACAAGTTTTTTATGTATTTTTTTCCAGGACAAAACTGCAGATTTAGCTCTTCAGGAAGTAAATCCCCTAGTTGTTGACTTCTTCCTACCTACACTATGTTGATAATTAGAAATAATAGTAAAAATTTTCTAAGTCATATAGTGCTATAATCATTAGTAAGTAGTAAAATAGTCTTATATTTAGGAAGTGAGATCAGTCTGTAATAGAGAACTAATTGCAAACGTCTCATTAGTAGGTGAACATTTTAATCTCTATGGGATCAGAGCCACTAACAAAAAGTAATATAATAGAAGGCCAAAGGGAAAAGAAAGGCAATAAAACTGTTGACCAGGAGTCAATAGGAAGAAATATCACAACCCATAGACATTATTGGCTCTTTCACTCCCATTGATTCATAGAGATTCATCTCATGGAAACGTATACAACCCTTCCAGAATGTTAATATCAAATGATAGACAATTGTATATGACTAAGTCATTTTTTACTCTTTTGTAAGAGTAAGAAATGTTGTGATGTCTTTAGATTTCACTTACTTCAGAGATATTAAAGACATTAACTTTAGTCTTATCCCAAAGAAAACAGCAGAGAGGATTCAAAGGAAGTGATATTATTATTTTTTAAGAGGAAGAGAGATAATTTTTTAATATTTATTTTTTAGTTTTTGGTGGACACAACATTTTTATTTTATTTTTATGTGGTGCTGAGGATCCAATCCAGAGCCCTGCGCATGCCAGGCGAGAGCGCTACTGCTTGAGCCATATCCCAACCCCAAGAAAGTGATATTATTTTCCCCTCCTTTTGGGCAGAACAATAGCATTTAAGTAATGAGTTTTGTTTTTTTTTTTCCTAATGTGAAGCAGACATATGTAGGTATTGATAAAAATCACAGCCATAGCATATTTTTGAGGCATCAGGTTCTCCTTAGTTTTACAAATAAATCAGTCTTAACAAATGTAGGCACTGGCAATGTGGCAGCCCAGTTCTGAGTTATTCACGTATTTTCATCAGTCATCATTTTCCTTTGCCTTCCCAGGCTTATCCACACTGCAAGCTGTGCTGGATTCTGCTGCTGAAAAGAAATGGCAAGTGACTGCTATCAACGTGGGGAACATCAACAATGACAAGAAAGATGAGACCTACCGATCACTCTTTCAAGATCTGGAGTTAAAAAAAGAACGGCGTGTAATCCTCGACTGCGAACGGGATAAAGTGAACGATATCGTAGACCAGGTTTGCTCCTCTCTGTTGTCTAATGGCACCAAATATAGAATATGCATGCAACGTCAGCGTTTGCAAAGAGCATTTGTGCTAGGTGCTTGAACAGCGGTTTTCACTTTATGGTTTATGTAGGATGTAGCAAAGATCATCAATTAAATTATATCTGGCTTCAGTTAACATTAACAGATGGTTTTAATAACGCAGATGGATCATATTAATCACTAAATAAATTCAGCGCATATTTCCAGAGTTATGTTTTACATGATAAGTATTGCCTTAAACCTTGATATTTTGAGTTAGAAAATTTGAATTCCATTCTGTTAAAAGTTTTTAGAGGTCAAGAAATAGATATGTTTTAAAGTCAAAATAATATTTGAATTCTAGAGTAAAAGCAAGTGAATATTTTGGAGACACATGGATTATTTCAAATATTAGAGTACAGGATGGTGTAATCTCAGGTAGTAAGTCCATATTATTGTCTAACTGGATCTATAGCTCTAGAAAGAGTGTGCATTTATTTTTGTAAGAAGTAATTTTGTCTCTATATTAGGGGATTTGTGTCACTATAAAAAACTGTAATCTCTGAAGTTAAAATATGAAGGAAAGGCATTCAAAGGTGTTCAGTACTTGAGAAGTAAATTACAAGTATCCATTTGGACTGTTTGAAAGAATAACAAGATACCAGAGATAGGATATTTTTATCTGTCCTTACCATATTACCCTGCTTCTATTTAAGATCTTTAAGAATAGGACAATGATCAGTGATATTCTAATGATGAAAAATAATATCCATCGTGTTTTAAAGACAAGATAAAAGACCAGGGATGTATTATGATTTATTGATAAAAAATTTCCTTGGATGGTTATCTGTGTCTTGTCCTAACGTGCTCGCTCTGTCTCTCTCTCTCTCTCTCTCTCTCTCACACACACACACACACACACACACACACACACAAACACACACACACACACACAAGCACACATGTGTGTTCCTTGGAAGTATGTATGATTGGAAAGAAAATTCACAGTTGAGAACATCTTTCTTGGCCCATCTAGTTATATTTATTAATTCATTCAATGGAAAACATTTTACAAGCATACATGTCGATGAAGCTCTAACTGATTTATAATACAGACCTTAAAACATAAAAGGTGAAACCATCATGAAATATTGAATAATAAAACTAACTTGTTATGATAAAGAACTAAATGTTGTACCCCAGAAAGATGAGTAACTTCAATACAAAAATCTTGGTTCTAGTCTCAGGAGATGAAGTTAGGATTGTTTTTAACCTGAAGGTCTCTTGTTCAATGTGAACCTCAAAATCTCATTTGAATTTCAGAGGAGGTTCTCATTAAAACTGAATTTTAATAATATTCACTAGCCTGGTTAAACAAGTTTAATTATTCCTGACTCATCATAATAAATGTTGGTGAAAGCATATATATAAAAATATTCAGAATCAGAAGAGTGAAACTGCAAAAGAAAGTGGGACCATATGAAAAACTATGTTTTGAAGTAAATATATGATCACTGGTATTGACATCGATTCAAAAAGCAGAGTGTTTTGCATGTATATGTATTAATGTTTAATTTATTTAATGAGTGCATATACTTGGTAGTATCATTCAAGAAACATTTATATTGAGGACATCCTCTGTCCAGAGTGAAGGATCCTAATAAAGACAAGCTAGAATGGCATCTGTCCCCTATGAATATTATTTAGAGGGGAAGAAAAAATGTACCCCTACAACATTATAGTATCACAAATTATAATGCAAAGTGGTTGTGTTAGCTTTCCATTGCTAGATTAAATATATCTCTGGGCACTGTATCTTATGCCCGTAGGCCCAGAGGCTTGGGAGGTTGAGACAGGAGGATTAAAAGTTTGAGACTAGCTTTAGCAAGTTAGCAAGGCACTAAGCAACTTAGTGAGACCCTGACTCTAAATAAAAAGGTCTGGGGATGTATTTCAGTGAATAAAATGCTGCTGGATTAAATCACTGATACAAAAAAACAAAACAAAACAAAACAAACAAACAACAACAACAACAACAACAAAAACCCCCTGAGATTAATCAGAGAGAAAGGTTTATTTTGTCTAACAGTTTTCAATCTGTGGTTGGTTAACCCACTGCTTTCAGGTCTCTGGTGAGGAATAGTTCATCATGGTGGTATGTTGTGGTATGCTCACCCCAAGGTGACTATGAAACCCAAACAACAACAACAGAGAGAGAGAGAGAGAGAGAGAGAGAGAGAAACAGAGAGAGAGAGAGAGAGAGAGAGAGTGTGTGTGTGTGTGTTAGGAGGAGACCAGACTTTCACAATCCCCATGGAGGGCATGCTCTCAATGACTTAAAGACCTTTCACCATGCCCACTCTTAAAGGTTTCTGCTTATAATAATGCTAAGTGGAGGACCCAGACTTTAAGACCCAGGCCTTTGGGGAAATTTAAAATCTAAACTAAAGCAGTGAGCAGAAGTCAAGGAACACAGAGGATGAAGTACCTATCTTTCCAGGGAAAGAATAATCTGTGAAGTGTTCACTTAGAAGGTAGCATTTGGCTGGATTAGATTCACCCATTTATTTGTCAAATAGGTATCTCTGTTGGCTAATGTTTGTCAGTCAAGCACTGCGGTGTGTCCAGAACAGCAGTGGAAAACAAAATAGGCCAGCTCTACTGAGATACATTAATACTGTATCAGAAATTAACATAGAATTATAGGAATGGAATATACTACAAATGAAAAGAACAGAACCTTCTGAGAAAAAAAAGTTAGATTTGGATATACGTCAAGGAGTAGAGTTGACTAGGCAAAAAGTAGGGATAAAGTACATTTTAAGAAAGGGAAATGCTATTTATTCATTCAACTAGCAGGTAAAAAAGAACAGAAATGAGACGAAGCTCTTTATCTTCACGATGGTTTAAAGTTAGCAGTAGAATTAAACTGTATTCAATAATGTATATTACTATCATTTATTGAGACTTTGAAGGCATTTATAGATGTGATTAGGTAGCAAAGGATCTAGTCATCAAAAAATTTAGAAATTAACACAAATTTCTATTGTTGGTATAACATTACGCGTTATTATAAAGGAAAGTTACAAAAATCAGTATGGTCAGCACTAATTTTTATATAGACATGAACTAGTGAATTTTCATGTCCCCTTTTCTTCTCACAATGTACACTAAACTCAAGTAAGGAGGCTGGGATCGCTGTTTTACTGTTTATCTTAATTCTCAGAAGGAAGACATAGATGCTTTAGAAAGTAGAATGTACAGTAAACAAAGCCAACAGATGTCCTTAAGATATGTAAAGGACACAATCATTTTCATTAAACTGATGTCAGTTTACATATTTTTCATTCAGGACATCTTTTCTTCAAAATTCTCTCTTCAACATAGAAGGTTAAGTTTCTTGGGAAAGGCAACTGAGTTATGTTGCCTAAAAAACGGGTTAGAAAACAATAAAATCTCTAACTTTCTTTTGAACAGCTAACACTTCCTATCCAAGTGGCATATGGTAGAATCCTTCCCAGGAGTTTTGTTGGTGGTGTGTAAGTGTGCAGCTTTGGAGCACCTGGCTTGGTCTGGGTTGATGGAAAGTCAGGGAATTCCTCTCCCAGCAGGTGTGATGATTAGGCTGAGATCCACTGTGCATTGTCTGAAGTGATGGGGAAAAGGCTTTTGTGTGCAAAAAAACTAAAAGATAGCCATGTGAGAATGGAGAATGGAAAAAGTAGGTTTGAAGAAGGTCACAAGATCTTTGGAATTTAAAGCACATTAAAAAATTTATGCTTATTATGCTAAAACAAGGGAAACCACCAAATCAGTTTAATCAAGAAAGTGAGCTAATGGTTTGAATTCCTGTCTACAGCCTTGGCATTTCATACATTCCATTGGTGTGATCATTTTCTTACAAATAGAAATTTCATTTGAATGCAGATGACCTTGGATTTAGGGTAGTTTAATTTATGAATTTTTTTTAGCTTTATGGTGGAATGAGAAAGCCATATGCATTCAGTAAAGCTCTACTTTGAATTTTGAATGTTAGTCTTTTCCTGGGCTAGCAACATGCATGTGATATTCTCTTGTGATGCTGGGGTGGCAATGAGGCAGAGCTCTCAGTCTATCATGTCATCCTAAGTGGCAACACCCCATACTCTAATGTTTGTTAGGTGTATTCCATTCATGCTTGACTTCAGATATCTTCATATTACAGTGGATTTATCAGGACATAAGTCCATTGCAGGTTGAGGATTAACTGTGACTATGTACCAGTACAATGGCACAGACATTTCAAAGGTACCTAATCTCTTTATAACTGACATAGGTCAATGAAAACTAAAACTGATTCAATAATGTCCAAAACTATTGAGAGTGTTATTACCAGGGTGACCACTTCTTCCGTGATATGCTTGACAGTTTTAGAGAAAAAAAAATTAGTTTTTCTGATACTTGGCTGTCTAAACCTAGAAATGATGTCCATTTGAACTAAGCTTTCAACATTTCAAGATCCTTAGTATAGCAGTATTATTTTATCATGAAGAAATATTTTTATTTGTTCACCAATATTCTTAAATTTATGTAATTCTAGAAACTTTATTTGTGTTTATATTTGAATGTAGATCTGTGAATATAAAATCTCAGGTGTCGATTTCAAGTGTTTAATCTTTTACTAAAATAACAAGGGTGTAACTTTTGTAGGAATGAAATTATGACTCATGAATTAAATATATTTTGATTTTATGTATCTTTAACCTTCTTAAGGACTTTGTGTGCTTATTTTTTATTGACAAAAAAGGGATAGTTATTATGGTTCAGTGATTGACTTTGTAAAAGATAACAGTTATTAAGCACTAAAATTTATTATTACTGTTTTCTAAGAGAAATAGTGTCTAGATTTGATGATTATATTTTATCATAGATTACTTGATGATTTATTATAAATATTATTTAAAAAACCATAGCAGATAAAATTTCCTTTTTTTCCCCTAAATTAGATCATAATATCAGTAGTCTTACATTTATATCATTTGCTTTTATTAAATAATTGTCTCTTTACCTTTATTAGGTTATTACCATTGGGAAACATGTTAAAGGGTACCACTACATCATTGCAAATCTGGTAGGTGACTTAACTGGTACTTATTATTATTAGATATGCTTATTAATAAAAACTTAGAGCAATCATCGTTTATTAGTAGTATTTTAAAGATATAGTTTGTTTATATTTGATAGATTATAAATGACAGTATATTTCCTGTTTGTTATATTTTAGATTTACTTCCCAATTTCCATTCCCAGTCAATCTCCCATTATTACAAACTATGTAACAAGCTATAGAAATATGTCAGGCACAATGGTACACACTTGTAATCCCAGAGGCTCAGGAGGCTGAGGCAGGAAAATCAGGACTTTAAAGCCAGCTTCAGAAAGAGTGGGATGCTAAGCAACTCACTGAGACCCTGTCTCTAAATAAAACACAAAATAGGGCTGGGGATGTGGCTTGTGGTGAGTGCCCTTGAGTTCGAACCTCCCTACAACCCACAAAGTAACCACAACTACACCAACAAAAATAGCTATATAACTGCCTGGTGTGGTGATACAGACTTATAATCCCAGCAACTCAAGAGCCTAAAACAGGAGGATTTCAACTTCAAGACCAGCCTCAGTAGTTTAGTGAGGGTCTAAGCAAGTTACTAAGACCCTGTTTCAAAATTAAAAAATAAAAAGGACCGGGCATGGCTCAGTGGTTAAGTGCCTGGGTTCAGTTCCCAGTACCTCCCCCCCCCAAAAAAAATCTACAGAACAATATTTGACTTAATAAAATATATCTATATGGGAAGCTAATTTCAATTCAGGGGAAAATTTTTATAAATATATAAATTAATTGTCCAAGTGTTCCTTATTTTTCACTGTCAAATTAAAATTTACACTGAAATGACTGCGTGGTTAATTGTATTTCCTTCTCAAGTATAATCAATTAATTTGGAATTATAAAATCTTTTTTTTTTCAAAAAAGGTTTTAGATCAGTAGTGAAATAAGCTTTGGCCTTTATTATTATAAAATTTTATGGTCTTTAATTGTATCCGATCCTTTGTAATTAAGAACTACTCCCTGCATGCTCATGCATAATGTCCTCAGGAATCAAAGAAAAAGAAGGAAAGAGAATGAAAGCTAATCTAAATAGCATGGTAGGAGTCTGGTAGAGGTTTTTTGTTTTTTTTTTTTAAATACAAATGTAGATTTATTTTATAGTTTCTGAAGTATTGGATTGTATATCACAAAACATCATTTTGACTTGTGACAAGAAGAGAAAAAAAAAACAAAATTTATCAGCTTATCATAAATACTGTTTTCACTGAAGGTTGTATCAATGACTTAGGAATAATAAATTTCTAATCAACATACTACTGGGAGAAGTTGGTTTGTTCAAGATGAGATTTGTTTAGCAAAGAGATGTCTGTTGTCATAAAAATTCTCTACGCCAGATGGGTGGCACAGGTCTGTAATTCCAGCAATTTGGGAGGATAAAGTAGGTGGACTGCAAGTTAGAGGACAACCTCAGCAATTTAACAAGGCTCTATGCAACTTAGTGAGACCCTGTCTCAAAATAAAAGGTAAAATGGGCTGGGAATGTGACTCAGTGGTAAAACACCCCTGGGATCAATCCCTAGTTACCTGCCCCCCACAAAAAATTTTCTAGGCTTTTTCCTTATAGTGTACTAGGAGATCCTAAAGTACTTCCTATAAAAAAAAAGAATTAAAACAAATGAAATTCTGTAATGAGGCTCTTCAGAGCCACATTCAGGCAGAGAACAGCCTGGACAGCCAGTCCCCTGTGTGAATCCTGCCATTTGATGAACAACACAGAGCCACATCGAAAGCTGTGATCTTTAAAAATGTCCAGATGGAGAAGATTATACTGGAACATTCAGAAATAATGACAGAAGGCGGCTCATCAATTTGAAAGTTGGTATCTGATGCTATGGAAAAGGAAATAAGTATTTGAATGTTGAATGACCAAAGTTAAAAAAAAAAAAAAAAAAAAGCTGCTATCATGCTTCTATGGAGAAATCTACTTAATACTTGATCTGAATTCAAGTTTTGCTTTTCCTTTTTTGAACACTTGATTTCCTCACCACCTGGAACTTCTAGTGAATCGTAATTTCAAAAGTCTGTATCATGCTGTCATTTCTGAGAATTTAGGGCATCCTCAGAAATTCCACTGACATTTAAAATTAAAGAATGCCATCCAAAGGTGAATGGCTTTCATCCAAATTCTTGATTGAGAATGTCCTTTTCCCCCCAGCCAGTGTCTGGAGAGTGTCTGAAATGTGTTAGAGGAATTGGTTATAAAAGATAAAAACAAAGCAAAACAAAACAAAAAAAAAAACCTTCAAAAACTTCAGATATCATTATTGATGAATTTCTTCAGCAATTGCTGAATCCTTGATTGGGCTTCTGGAACAGTGTCTGAGAATAAATTCCTGAAAGAGCAATTGAAAGGCTAGCTAGTACATAAAGTGCGCATCAGGGCATCCTGTTTTCCTTTCCTCATCCCTTCTGCTGTCATGGATTTAACTTAATTATTTTAAAAATAATGCCTCTACAATTCAGATTGTGCCTTGGCTTCTCTGCTGTCATTCATTATCTCCTTTTCCTTCTGCTCCTCATAAATTGAAAAGTTTTAGACAGGAAAGAAGAAAACTTAGGGAAATGCAGATCCTCACGAAAGCCAGCTCAAAATCTTACCCCAAATTTGCAACTGAACTTATTGTTCGTAGTAAAATTACAGTAAAACAACAGTAAAAGGATAAAGATGTTTTAAAACCTAATGGAAAGGAAGGAGAAAATAGGAAAGAAAATACCAATTAAGCCAGAAGTCAACAAAATTTTTTAGGACATGGAGCAGATGAAGGATGAATATGTGGGATAGCTAACAGAAGGAAGATAAAACTGAAAAAAAAAAAAAAAAAAGTGCCTGCAGAGTGGGATAGCTAAAAAGAGGCAGCATTTACTGGCTTATAAAGCCCAACAAGGGTATTCATATGCACATTATTGAGGAAGAGCTTTCAGGAGCAATGTGTAGGTGAGTGAAGGAGGCAAGGCAGAGAAGGAAAGAGAGCTAAACAGGAATGTGGTTAAGGTCAGGTTTAGGCTCTGTCTGAGCCCAGATCCCCTAGAACTTTCTGTTGCATAAATTGTATCACCTTCTTCCAACAGGAGACAAGGCAGAGACAGGGGCCTTTGTACCAGATTCCAGTTAGTTTTCGCCTTAACCAAGGAGGGAGTGGTTTCCATTCCAAGGCCAATTATTTGGGAAAAGTTATGTATGTGAACCATTGGCCAAAGCAGTAAAGGCCCACAGAGGACGGACATATCAGTTCCACCTCTGAGGTGGATTCCAGGAAACCAGGAATTATTAGGAACACCTGGGACAAAGTATTTGATTCAAAGTCCCTTGCAGGAATGATTGGATACCCCAAGTACTCATTCCATACAACCCAAATAAAGAAGTATCCACAAAGCCTTGGTCCCTAAACCCCCACTTCTCTCTTGTTAATATACTTTATAAAAAATATGAATCGGAGGAATTTTGTGAGACTCAAGAAGCATGTGCTAAAAACACAAGACAACTAAATGAAAGTCTACAAGTGGAATTCTGAACCTCACGTCCCTCATCTGCCATCCTTTCTCTAGAATTTGGTCACATATATTCATTTATGTGGAGAGTGGATGATCTGAAGAAATCAAATGGAGCAGATATAGGCAGGACACACTTCTGTCCACCCCACCCAACAATCTATCTTATAGCAAAGCATACTTGCTAATGAGCCTCACTCACATATATAGAAATTCCAAGAAATGTCTCAGTGTCTTATTCTGAAATAATCAAGCATGACTAGTCATTTGAGAAAAAAAAAATTGCCATGAAGGATGCAATGCAAACAAACAGAAACTGGGCAGTTGACATCGGAAAAATGTTTAAAATCAGAGTTAATATCTACTGCAAAATAAAGGAAAATAATTTTAACCCATAAAAAATAAAATGAAGAATAAAATCATTGGAAAGCTAATTTGTTTTATTTCTTACAATAGAAAATTAAATTACATTAATCGGAAAATAAAATTGAGAAAAACTTCTAGATTATATGACAAAAGAACAATAAGATATAAAATGGGAAAAAAAGAAAACCTGAAAGAAACTTAGACATTTAATTTAAGGGTTACAATATTTTAATAATAGACTTTGTAGAAATAGAGAAGAGTAAAAATAGGGGAAGGGAATTATTAAAGAATTGTTTTGAAAAATGTCCAAATGACACAAATCTCACCACTGAATAAATAATACAATAATAGAAGAAAGAATGAAAATGAGAATATCATCATGGAATTTCAGAGATTAAGAGATTTTAGAAGTTTGGGGCAGTAACAGGGAAGTAGATAGGAGTGAGAAGCAGGTCACATGCAAAAAAGAATTAGAAATGACTTTTTTTGAGAGCAACAATGGAAAATGAAAGTCAACGGTTTGATACATTTAAGTCATAGAGTGTTCAACTCAAAATCCTATTTTGAGCCAAAATGCTAATCAAGTGTCAGGGTAAAATCATTTCAAATATAAAATGTCTCAAAAACTTTACTTCCAATGTGTTTTAGGAAACTATGAGGGAATCTAATAGAAAGAAAGAATAAAGTGAAAAAGGAAATATGACCCATGAAATGAGATTTATTCAAAAAAAGAAGTGAAGGAACACATTAGGGTAGTAATAGCTGTAGAGTAGAAGGAAAGAGGAACCAATTCAACCTGCAGCAGGAAGGAGGAGTCCTAGAAATTAAATATTTAGGATTACACTGAAATAGATTTCCTGATGTTTGAATATTTCTTTTGTAAAGAAGCCTTTCTTATATGTATATGAAATGTTTTCATGAAGCAACTGAAAAAACCTAAGGTTAGGCATATAGAGATCTCTAGTAGTGAAGAGACAGTGATTAACATTCAGGTGAAATAATGCTCATGGAGAAAAATGCAATCCTAGTACCTTATTTGATTTTGCTACTAATAACAGAGTTAAAAATATGTAAACAGAAAACATCGATCAAAATGGGTGAAGAGAGAAATGGTTTGGTTACATAATTGGGTTATATACTCATTTAAAATAAATAAAAACTCAACAAAAATATCTAAAATTAAGCAATTAAGAAAGAACAGTGAAAGTGTGTAATTCATAAAAAACAGGTAAATTAGTGAAAATGAAGTCATTGAAATTGAAGGCTTTGAAGCAGCTTAACTGGATCATCGGTGGGGTGGAACAGAGAATCTCTGATTTTGTTATGTATGTTTTAGTGTAACTCTCTCTATATGTATATATTTTCATATCAACAACAATGAAAAGATTATATTTTTTTCAGTATGAGGGCCCACACTTAATTCATGGCACTCTTAATCATTATGCACAATAACGAATCATTTTAAATATGAAAATATCTTAAAATATGAATATTTTATAATTATAAAATGTGATATATTTATAATTGTGACATATTGAAATTGGGATTTTTATTTTTGATAATCAATTTGAGTTAAAATTCATGACAGCACAATATTTGAAATCAATGAAAATACCACATGATAGTTTTAGTAATGAATGAATTCATTCTAATAATGTAATAGACATTGATCTTATAAAATTTAATATGTTCTATAAAATTAGTTTCAGGCTTAATTTGAAATTGTGTATTTTCAATTAAGCAATTGAGAACACTGACTGGGCATGTACCTTCCATTCTCATTTTAAAGATGTTTATCCCAGGCCAGGGAATGATCAATTTAAATAGGAATGACTTGACCACAAGGTTGCAGTCTTGAACTAGATTAATGTTAGTGTCTGTAACTACATGGCAGTGTTCTGTTTAGATTCAATAAATAAAGCTCATTCCTTATTAATTGATGGTCTCTCAATAAAATGGAGAACCTTTATACAAGGACTCTTCAGTACTTTATGAGACAGCCAATCATTAAGCATGGATTGATTATAAGGACCCACTGTGATATCTACATGATGTTAGGCGCTGGTGAGGAGCTTTGACTGATAAATGCGTGAAAATGTTCTTGGAGACTTTTTATCTCTCACATGTTCTTTGAAATATGTAAAGCCAAATGTGTAGAATTATTTGGGGAATGTTAAGTTCTACTTGAATGACATACAAATATTTTATGTCTAGGGATTTACTGATGGAGACCTACTAAAAATTCAGTTTGGAGGCGCAAATGTCTCTGGATTTCAGATCGTGGATTATGATGATTCCTTGGTGTCTAAATTTATAGAAAGATGGTCAACGCTGGAAGAAAAAGAATATCCTGGAGCACATACAACCACAATTAAGGTGTGCTTTTCATTTCTGTTTTTTTTTTTTTTCCATATAAGGATAGTGATGGAGTGTGGAAAATACAGAAAGGAATAGAGAGCCCAGATCAAATTTTGGCAAACATAGTTTATTATAGACTGCTAAATATAGTTTTTACATTATGTGTAAGTTAGAAACCATTTCGTTTTCTTACTGTTTGCAATTACCTGCATTTATTTATTTATCCATTTGGCTTTTTCATATTGAGTGGATTCTGTACCAGGCACTTGGGTGACTTTAAAAAAAAAAAGGAAAAAAAGAAAGAAAAGAAAAGAAAAGAAAGAGTCCTGCTTTTGCTCACAGTTTAGTGGAGGAAGGACAATAGCCCTGAGAGAAGAATGCCAGGGAGCAAGGGGACAGCAAACTGAAAGACACAGCAGGTGTCTTTCCTTGAATTGGAAGGCCTTATCTGAGGAGGAGAGAATTTTTAACATAAGACCTGAAGAATAAAAGGCAGTTGGCTGTGACTTAGAAAATTTTGTTTGCAAGTAAATTGAAGAATAATAGGTGTCAATTTTCCCTAATTTTCACAAAACTCCCTGGGAATCCTTTGGTCAATAAGCATATGGCCACCTATAAAAAGTGTATTTATGTGTTTTTGTGTGTGTGTGTGTGTGTATAAAATAACTGCTGATGAAAAGCCTAGACTTTAGCACCCTTTAGAAAGCAGACAAAAATCTCAATTACTTTAATAATAAAAAAAATAAATACAATGCTTTATGCAATCCAACAAGTAATTCAGGAGTACTAGATGTCATTTGCTGCTGTAGTATATGAGCTATACAGATTCTGCTTTGTTCTCCATGGGTTTGGACACACTGAGGCCTTCACTTATTTATTTGATCAATTTTATGTGTATCTAGACATATGCATGTGTTTACCTTCAAATGTTCTATGTTTCTGCGGTTGGAAGTAAGGTTTTTTTAAATTTTGTTTTTGTTTTCCCTTTTTTGTTGACTTTATTGAGAGCAGAGTTAAGTCTTGGCCAAGAGTGGATTGAGAAGTGAATGGTCTGAAGGAAGCATACTGTTGACTTTCTTCACAAAACTAGAAATTTGTGACCATGACAGGCAAAGGGTGCAAAGTCTTTTCAAATGTGTAATGATTTTGTTTGTGTTTTATAAAGTGGGTTTTATATGAACCAGTACTGGAAGTGCAATTCTAGTTGCTGTCCTCAAACTGATTATACGTCATGGACAGGGTATTTGACTATAAATTTTCTGGCTGTGAAACTGGTCCCAGATAAAGATTAGAAACTCTGATGTTCTCTATTTTCAGGTATATAATTTAATCTTTTTAATTTTAAGTCAATTTCAGAGAAGCATCCCATAGGATGTTAAAAAATAACTCTCAGTTAATTTTTTGAAGTAGATATCTTCCTGTTTGGTGGCCTTGACCGAGATTTAGCATTTCGGCTGTTTACGTGTGGTTTTCTAGGTATCTGCAGGTAACAAAGTTGTTGAGAATGTGAATGGACACCTGGACCCTCAGTTAATGTGAGGTGTGTCTACCTCTGTGTCCAACAGAAGTGTAACTGCCCATCCCTTTACAATGGAACTTCAGGCTTCTGTCCATCAAGACAGGATACAATTTAAGTTCTCTGAAGAAGAGCACTTGTGACACGAACACTCCACTGGTCGTTGTATGGTCCCCTTGTTGTTGCTGTGAAAAGTTTGAAAGAATATGAGGTTTTATTTTTCTCCTAGAAGTCATATCATTACTCAGGTTCATGTGTATTGCATCAAAATGTTGGTATATTCAGGGCACACGGGCTCTTTGGCAATCCATTCTGTTACCATTTTTGCCAAAAGCCAGTGCCAGGTATCCCAGGGAGCATACATGAAGACCTCCTTTTTTCTCTTCCTGCATAGCATTTTTCTTCCATAATGCCTCATTTTGGTGACTTCTAACAATTTTCAGAGATCATGATGGCCTTTCCTTGTGTAATGTTGCAAAGAACGTAGGTATACGAGTTGAAAAACAGGCTCTAAATCACTACTTGACCTTGGGTCCAGTTTTCTCATCTGTTCCATTCAGTCATAACTGTTAATTCCAAGGTTGCTGTGAAGATTAGGTCTAACATTAAAAAAAATAATAATAAGCATAACATTAGAAGCATTGATACTAATATCTGAATATCTTTTCCCACTCCTTTCCTAAAATGAAGGAACACCAGCCAATTGCAAAAGTATATTTCAGTTTTAACATTTTGTGATCCCTCTACTTCTACCTCAGAGATATGATTTATAAGGTCTTTGAAACTTTAGAAAAAAGATTAAAATTCTGGGAGAAAATGCATCTGTAGGTGGGAGTTCATCCTAACAGACACAGATTGCTCATGTACTAGAGAGCCAGGAATGGAATATAAAAATAGAAATGAAAAATGTATGAATCTTACCCTTGAAAATCTACAGTCTTATGGAGGAGACAAACATGCAACTGTAATAGAGAATGATGCATGTAAAATGTGCCAGTTCTTTGCAGATGATTAGGACAGTCTGTGAGAGGGAGATTAGGGAAGAACTTCCGTAGGAGGGACACCAGAGCAGCATGGTTGATCAGGAAAATAAGTATGGGAGGGTGTTTAAAAGAGCAGCAGGTACAGAGACTGGAAATGGTGAAACAGCATGACAGATTCAAGGAAATAGACAACTTTTGCAATTGCAAGAACTTAAATATTTGGAACTGGTGAAAAGGGACATGTTTGGGAAGTTGTCAGAGGTAAGGCTATTCAACTGCCAACAGATATAACAGGTAGCAGTTAAAAGCTCTAATAGTTCCTCCTTATCTATGATGGGTAAGTTCCAAGGCTCCAAGTGAATAGCTAAGATGATGGATGGCCTCAAGCCCTAGATATATTTTGATTTTTCATAAACATACATAACTATGATAAAGTTTAATTTATACATTAGGCATAGCAAGACAGGATTAACAACTAATATAAAATAGAACTATTATAACAAAATACTATAATAAATGTTATTTATCGTCTCTCAAAATGTCTTATTATACTGTACTCCTTTTTTTTTCTTGTGCTAATTTGAGATGACATAATGCTTACTTGATGGGGTGAACAGTAAGGTGAATGACACAGACCTTGTGACCTCAGCATACAATTTTTTTTTCTTTCTTAATGAGAACATTCACCTTTTCACTTAGAGAAAGCACTTGACAGCTCCTCTTCAGCATATCCAGATTGCCAGCATCACCACTCTAGCACTTTGAGACCATTATTAAGTAAAATAAGGGTTAACTGAACACAAGCACTGCCAAACCACAAAGAGTACAAATGACTAACAGGGTAGTGTATAAAGCGTGGATACGCTGGACAAAGGCATGATTCACATTGTGGATGAGAACAAATGAGAGTGTGAGGTTTCAGCATTCTACTCAGAATAGCACGTGATTTATAAGTTATGCATTATTTATTTCTGGAACTTACCATTTCATATTTTCAGACCATGGTTGACCCAGGTAACTGAAACCATGGAAATCAAAAGCATGGATGTGGGAAAACTACTTTTGAGATGTTCTCTATTTCCATAGGCAGAAGAAAGAAGCCAAAACTAGAAGGCGCTATATTGCATTCTCTAAATATAAACAGTGTATTCTCAATATATGATTCATTTAATGAGAGCAAGCAGAAATATCTTTAATGAGATTATTTCCAATGAGGTTACTTTGTTTGATGTTGTTTTTTTGGTCATTGACTATATCAGGTACATTTTCTGGTGATTTAAATCACATTTTATTACTCTACAATAAAAAACTAGTGCTATAGGCACAAAAACTTGTAAAAAATATTGTTCATTATATCAAATTCTTTCCATGGTTGGGCTTAGGAAATTAAATCAAGTGGGAATAATAAACAAATTATTGTTTTAAAGTTTTAGTCTTCCTCAAAAGTTAATGCAACTTCCATAGTTTCCCAATGAAAATAAATTTTATTCAATAAATCAGTAAAATATTAAATGAGTTGAAATATTTAATATATTTTAATGACATCAAATATAAATTGCAACATTTAAATTTCTTTATTCTTACATAACATACCAAAAATAACTCTGGAATAATAGCACTGAGATTTTATTTTATTTTATTTTATTTGTGGTGGTGGGCATGAAACCCAGAACCTCTTGCATGCTAGGAAAGCCCTGTAACCTTGAACTACATACACCTTAGCCTTGCACTGAGATTTTAAATCTGACTCTGTCTTTCACTAATTTGCTAATAACTTGGGATGATATTCATTCATTCACTCATTCATTTATCCATTCAACACATATTTGTTGAATTTCTACTCTGCAACAGAACCTGTCCTAAGTGTTAAAGAAAAGGCAAAATTCTGTTCTTCAAGGAGTTCACAGTCTTCAGAATCAAACTCAACAATTCCCTTGTAGAAATGATACAAATTGCCTTAATGATATCTTAAACAGACATGTTCAAACTCAACTCTTGATTTTCCACCAGATAGTTCCTCCTAGCCTCTGCAAATGATTTCTTCCAAGTCATTCCCATCTCGGTTGATGACAACTCCAAACTTCAGTTGTTAACTTTTCAAACTTGAAAATGACCTTGACTTCCCTCTTTCCTTTGCAGCCCACATCCAATCTGTCAGAAAATCCTATTAGCACTGCCTCATTCCTTACCACCTCCTCCACAACCACTCTCAATGCAACTATCATCCTGTCTCTGCCAGGATGATCCCCAAAGTCTCATAAACTGGTTTCTCTCTTCCTACACTTCTCTCCATCTTTGTCATCCTGGTGGTTCTGTTCCAAATCCTCCAGTGTGTTTCTGTTTCACTTGGTGTACAAGTCATCCTCAGTGGCTTAGGAGACTCTAAATGCTCTGTCATTTAGTCTCATATGACCTCATTTCTCAGCATGGTCCCTCTCACTCACAGTATTCCAGCAACATTGGCATGCTTGCTAATCCTTAAGTGTCCCGGGGTATTTTCCCATATCAGAGCCTTAGCACTGCTTATTCTGTCTTCTGGATCAATTGCCCCTTACATACCTGCATAACTGAGCCTCTTGCATTGATTAGATCCTGGCTTCAATGAAGTCTTCTCAAGGAGTCAATAGACAGAGGGTCTCTATTTAAAACTGTAATCTGTCCATCATCACAAGTGCCATCACCCTTCCTCTGCTTCATCTCTCCAACCCCATTCTTACCTTGAAGTATAGTTTATTGGTCATTAATTCATTTATTACATTATTGTCTGCCTTCTCCTGCTTGAAAGTAAGTGCAGTTTTATTGTTTGTTCATGGATATATCCCAAGCTCCTAAAAGTCTAGTACATAGTACCTATTCAAGAAATACTTACCTAATGAACAGTAGAGGAAAAGAAAGTATCACCTATAATAAAGACAAAATTCTGGTTCTGGAGGTAAGAAAAGTCTTCTTGAAGGAAACAGCATAGAGCTTAAGACCTAAAAGAGAAATGGAAATTACAGGCAAGTAGAAGGGACAGTGGCTCCAGAGAGAGGGAAATGGACCGGTGAAATATCCAGGGCAAGGAAAATATGAATATTTCCACAAGGCTAAAGGTTGAACAGAGGTGCTTTGAGGTACTACTGAGAAATTGTACTTTAAAAATGTGCAGAATCCAGGATTGGGGGTGTAGCTCAGTGGGAGAGAGCTTGCCTAGCATGTGTGAGATCCCAGGTGTGACCTTTTATAGATCAAAAATAAGATTCTTATTGTAGCTTATTGACCCTGAGTCTTACAGAGTGGTTTGCAAGAGTAAGTACAGGAGAGATACTTGTAGCAGTGAAGGATAATGAACTGTAAAATAAAAGCAATCATTTAGAAAATACAAATCACTGAGAAACTTTGTAGTTATCATTGCTATGAGATTCGATTGAAATTTCTGTCACAGCATTTGGTGTGTCCATTCATTCAGCCATAGCAGAAAAGTAGTGAGTAATTTTACTTGATGATACGTAAAGTGACTGCAGAAATCTGACCTGATCCTTCGCAGCATCTAGATCACCTGTGGGATGATGAAAGTAGGCATTTTTACCTTCCTTAGACAAATAATGTCAAAAAATGGCAAATTATGAAAAATGATTTGTCCCTATCTAAAAAATAATTCACAAATATTTCCATTTTGAGATGTATTTTTTGTGTTTTTCTCATCTCCAACAACTTTCACAATACGACTATTTATTCTACCTTCTTTCATAGAAACCCTGGTTCTCTTGTGTCATTGATGTCTTGCTGGTGTTAAGTGATTCAATACCAGAATGTGACTTGACATTTGTGTGGCACTTTAAATAATGCCTTTCTCACAAGAATCTCATTTTACTTGGGAAAGGACTTAACACACATACTAACTTTCTTAATTGCTATCCTAAGAGACTTATTAGTCCTGTCTGAAAATAGTAAAATCTTTTTCAGTCCAGTAATTAGTGTCGTGCATTAAATAGTACCCTGGTGGCCTAATCGAATTAATTCTGCTTCGGAAGCGTTTAAACTGACCAAAACCCACAGCTGATTCTTTAGCATTTACCATTGCTAATATTAAAGTGTTTGCCCACCAGCAAACCAGAAGCTTGGCAGATTTAGTTTTTTATATTTCATAGTTTAAAAAACTGTGCATGCGATTGAATTATCCTCATAAACTTGGAAAAAAATTGGTTTTGATAATATGTATTTTGTCAAAGTTAGTTGAAAGAATTTTATATATATTATACCATTAAATATGCATTATTGATGTTTATAGTTATTATAATGCAGGATATCTGGGTTCAAATCTCATTTCTGTTACCAATATTTTGCCCCAAAGACTGGGTGGACTTTTCCTCTCAGAAGACCTAAGACGATGAAGGAGACTTTCATTCTTGTCCAACCATAGAAAGGGAAAGTAAACTTACAAATCAACTTCTCAACCCTTTGGGGCTTGGAAGGTTATAGATAAAGGATTAAAAAAAAAAAAAGCATGAAAGGACTAGGCATGCAGATGGAGTGAAAAAGAAATTAGAGCTTGTTTGGCATTCACTCTGGCAGCCATCTTAGATTTGACCCACTTTGGCCAATTCACTTGAGGAGAAACTTCTAGCTTTTAGGTATCCCGACCTCAAAGATAAGCAGGATGAAGATGGTGTAGAAATTCAGCTAGGTCTCCCAGGTGGAACAAGATTAGAGCAGGTAACATTTCCACATTTCTGTATCTGTAAAGACAACAAGTAATGATTTCTAATATTTTCCAGAAATCTCTAAAACCATAATGATGTGAAAAACTAACCCGGTCCTCAATAAAATGTTACTATTTCTCATTTTTTTGCTGAATCTCTGAAATCTCATTGGTTCCCCTCCTGCTAAAGATTGTAGTGACTTGCATGTAGACATCTTTGATCTCTAGGTGCCCAAACTGAAATCTAAATCACCCTGGACAGTATGTGTTTTGCATAGATTGTAAAAAATAAGGAACTGTTACAAATGGGAGACACCAGGAGGGATTTATGCAACTAATGAAATAAAAGCTTTGCTTCTGAGGAAGTCTTTACCTGTTGGCTAAATCAAAACCAGACAGTGCTTTAATTTAAATTTCTTTTTCTATCTTTGTCGGAAAAGTTGTACTCTTAAGTATGTCATTTCAAGTTTTTGACTATACAAGGCTTGTTCCTTAAGTAAGATTTTTAGTCAAGGTCAGGAGCCATTCTTGGTAATTTAGGCAAAAAATATGTCATTTTTAATGTATTCTTTCTACGCGAAGAGGCTTTCTTCAGAGTGGATTCAAATAATTTTTATTATTCATAGAGAATAATAAAGGATGTTAATTTTGGTTTCTTGCCAATGGAGCTTTCATTTCATACCCTTGGAAAATGTGATATGGCTTGTGTGCTTACCAAGGATGTGGAGCTTTTATGAAGGTTTTATGCCTTTATGCAGTGCAGTTTCAAAGGGCACATGTTCAAAATGCTTTACAGTAAATTAAAGATGACCTTATCACAGACAGTTCTTTTCCAGAGGGTAGACGGCTGTTGAATTCGAAATTAAGACAAGTGAATAATTTTAAGGATATAATGTATTTCCTCCTTACTGTTCTTTTTCTTACGACTTTATTTGATTCTTGACTATTGCTAGGAAGCTTAAAAAAGACTTCCTAAGATTCTTCATGTGGGTTTATTTATTTTCCCAGAGCTCTCCATTTTCTTTTTTCTGTTGCTAACTATTGTGTAAAAGAAACAAATCATTTTATTGTGGTTCGAACCCCCTCAAAAATATCATTCAGCATACAGTGATTCTATGTAAATGATTTATGTTATCTTAGCAATGAGTATGTGAAATTTACCAGGCTGTAAGGCGTTTAACATTCCAAAGTGTTATGCAAAACATTACTTTTATAAAGTAACCTGGTGTGCAGGAAATTTTTAAAAATGATACTTAGTCTGGACAATGCTGATTCAATGTAACTCCAAGATTTCTCAGAGCCTGTGATATGTCAACGTGAGAATAATTTTATTGGGCCCAGAACTGTTTTTGTTGAGCAAGATAGTGGTTTTCAAAACATTGTTAAAAAAAAAAAAACTAGTTTTACATTATGGTAGATAGTAATAGAAGGAAAAAAATAAAACAAACTTTCTGGTTAATAACTTATATCTTTATCATATTTTAAAATTCACCACATTTTTTTTACTTTCTACACTTATTTGATATAGTATTTTCTATATCAAATATGGCCTTAGTGTGTCTGTTTAAAACTGCATATTGTTCAAAAACTGGTACAGTATCATGTAAGCCAGAACAGTGGGGTTCCCTCAGTGACTCAAGGACACAGGAATCTGAATTATAATTCCACTTTTGTCACATATTTTTGTGGTCAGGTATCAAATACAATGTTAAGCTGGGCACATTGGCACATTCCTGTTATCCCAGCATCTTGGGAGGCTGAGGCAGGAGGATTACAAATTCAAGGCCAGTGTCAGTAATTTAGTAAGGCCCTGTCTCAAAACAAAAACAATAAAAATTTTTAAAAAGGGCTGGGGTGTTGCTCAGGATAAAACACCCGCTAGGTTCAATCCCCCCCAAAACCTTTATAACTTGGAATTCACACCTACAAAATCAGAATAAAAATACTGTGGTATAGGATTGTTTTAAAAGGTCTTACTGAGGTTTGCCACATGGAGAGCTGAGTTAACAAAATTCTTCTTCTTCATCTTTCTTTTCAACACTTCTATGGCATAAAAGGGTCCTTGTTCTCCTTTTTTGGCTAAGAACCCTTAGACACTAATACTTGTTAACTTGCCCAATGATAACAGAGCAGTAAATAGTAAAATCTGGAATGGAGCCTTCCTTGTCTTTTGGTACTAAATGCAATGTTTTCTAAATTGTACTCAACTAAATTTTGAGTTTCATGGAAAATTTAGAAAGTGGCTATTCACAGGACATTTTGTAACACTTTGATACTATTTAATGGTCAGTACTTTTATTTTTGAATATCTTTTTTCTATTTGATCATGAGATGGATAGTATGTTTAGAAAAGATGCCAGCATGATGATAATCCATAAAACTTTATGCTGTTGTCTATCCTTTTTTATATTCATTATGTTCAAAATGAACATACAACTTTACCTATACCTACCCCTGCTGCTTTTGATGTCAGGCATGATGTATTCTGGTATCAGTGGTAATAGTAATGTGTTATTAATGGTTTGTCTGATGACTGTTGGACAAAATAAACAGATTTAAAATGCATGTTTTACTTAATATTGAACAGTACATTTCAATAAATATGCATTCAAAATGGAATTAAAAGAGCATTTGGAAAATGGACTATAAAGATGATTTTCCAGATTTCTTCTGATAGTGTGGAGATGATGTGTTCATGAAATAGGACTGCAAAGCGAAATGGTCTCCTATTGAAATTTCCAGCTCAGCTCAGAGATTTCACAGAGTGTAAACATCAGGGCAGAGATGAAGCATTTGTTTTCAAAGAAGGAAATAGTTACACTGCCATCATGTTCCCTTCAAATTAATTTACATCTACTTTAGCGGATGGTCAAATAAAACAGAAATATTTAACTATCCAATCAAAAATGTGAACATACTTGTTTAGAGGAATCAATGAGCCATATATGCAGAACATAAACCAAAAGGAACTCTGGAGGCAGAACCAGCTGATTTTCTTTTAGCTCAGAATTGTGTTTCTGTGACTGTGACTTTTAATTTAAAATGATAATAAGCTTAAGACATGATTAGATTTGAGCATTTGAAAAAGGTTGAAAGGATTTTTCTTTCTAATGTGCTCAGGCTCTGAGTTATAATGGCAATATGCAGCATGGATCTAAGTGCTTTTAGTTCATTTGGTCTAATCTTATTTTTTAATGTAGTTCACCAACATTTATAGACCACTAATACATTTAGTAGATGGCTTTACAGATTTCTCCTAGTAATGTGAGCAAGCTGACTCAATGAAGATTTTGGCTTTTAGCTATTATCATAATTTCAATATAAATTGCAATATTTTTAACATCCAATTTATTCAATTTAGGCTCCATTTCCTATCCAGAGACCTGGACGTTATTTTAAGAGTTAAGTTGGCAATGAACTGAATGCTACATAAGAAAGCAAATTCATCAATGCTTTTCCATGTAGGAAAATAGAAACAGACACACAATTGAGGCAGATATACCTTGCTGTGACATTTCTTATTTGCTTCAAAGGTCTTTCCTTAAGTAGACAAGATATGAAGCAATGGGAATATAATCTAATTTTTTAAAAATGATACATAGATATTGTAGGATATTTGGAAAAGAAATGTAATTATCTATGTTTCCTCCCTAATATTATAACCACCCTTCTTTTTTTTGGAAAGGATCCATTTCTTATTAATCTTCTTGTTTGATTTTTGACTTTTTCAATTGAGATGTAATAGTAATATTTATCACTGATTTCATTGAAAGCATTAATTGTTTTGTTACATAACCTTTCTTAGTATCACTTTAAAATTTTTTATTAGTGCACTATAGTTACATGTAACAATGGGGTTCATTTAGACACAGTCATACATGCCTGAGGGATAATTTGCTCAACTTTAGTCCCCAGTGCTTTCTCTTTTATTCCCCACCTTCTCCTTTATTTTCCTTTCTCTACTCTATACTGGTTTGTCTTCTATTAGTATCATTTTGTAATAGCTACAAAATACTTCCCATGGCAGAAAATGTAGTGTCTTACATATTTCCCTGTTTTCAGAAATTTACGTTGTTTCTAATATTTTTCATGCTACAAACAACACCAAAGTTAATAATCTTTCTATAAAAATTCACTGTTTTTCGGAATATTTTTTGGAGTTAGCATATTTTTTCCAGTTAGCATAAGTTGGCCAAGTGGCTTCTCTCACATGTTACAATTTGCCTAATACCTATAACTTTTAAAGGTAACAATTGCAGATTTTGCAAAAATTGAGAATGGGTTTCATTTAGATCTGTTTAGTTTGAGGCAAGAGTAGGAAACACAAGTGTGACCATTCAGGAGATATCTATAGATTCTTTAGAAACCCAAGGGAGTGAGAAGAGACATTGCACCTATGGGACACTGAAGCCCATGAGAAGAAATTTTAACAGATGGCATTTGAGAAAAAATTTTAGAAGGAAATTTACAAGTGAGGCTGGGGATGTAGTTCAGCGGTGGAGCATCTGCTTAGCGTGTGTGAGGTCCTGGGTTCAATCCCAGGGGGAGCAGCGAGAAAACAAAAAGAAGATTTTTTTTTTACATGTAAATATGAATATCTTATTATGTTTGCAACACTCATATTCATTCATAGTGCACTGTGGCCGCAGACTAATTTTGTCTTTTTATTTTTTCTCCTTCTTAACTCCCCCACCAAATTTGTTCACTTATGTCATTTATGTGGTAAAATGAAAGCAATTCAACTGAACAGACTCATTTGCAGAGATTAGATAAATGATATTCTCACCCTACCATTCTGGCATAAAAATAAAATGAAGGCTTCTAGGATTTCAGGCTGCATGGAGGAGATAAGTAATACCAATAAACTATTTTCTTATTTGCCTTTTTGAAAAATATTTCATATTAAAAGAAAGAATACATACCTATCCACCATGGAAACAACTTAAAATATTACAATGAGGTGCAATGATCTATTTATATCTTTTCACTGGAGTGGGAGAGAATGTGCGTCTCATGAGGACAGGTTCCATACCAAGATCTTTTCCTTCCTTCACACCACTTGCCTTCTCTCCTACCTTGAATTCCTCTCTCCCCTCTTCCTTTATTGGCTCCCCCTCTTCCTTCTTTCCTTTGCTCCCTTTTAGTCTTTACAGTGTTCCCAGCCCTGCCTTAGTTTCTGAGAATTCAGTGGTAATAGAGGAGGTCTAGATTTCCCTGGAATAATATTCTTGTGAGGAAGAGAGACGAAGTAAACAAATATGAAGTATATACGCAAGATGCTAAGATACTGGTAAAGACTCATTTGCAAAGATTAGATAAATGATATTCTCACCCTACCGTCCTCTCTTGGGATGACAGTGTATGAGATGACCGAAAACAAATATTTTCATGTGAAGAGAGTAACTGGGAGAGGCCTGGGCAGGAAGGGTTACATGCAGGAAGTAATGCTCAGAAAATGGATGGCACTTAAAGTTATGGACCAAAGGTGAGCACTTAGGGCAAAAAGGGTTGATATGGGGGAATAGCAAATTTAGAAAGTTTCAAAGAGTTTGTCCATGGTGGAGCAGAAAAATGGGGTAGACATTGGAGGGACATGTGGATTTAATGATGAGAATCAGTTTGTTTTTCTTTCTCTCTTTCACATCTATTCCTATGCCTCTGATAGGAGATATTAGAGCAGTTTTGTTTCTAATAGAGATGATCTAATAGAGAAAGGGGGCTACTGAAGGGTCTTGACGGTGTGGCTGCAGAAATAATGTCTTCAGGAAATTGCAGAGATGGGGTTAGGGCATTGTTATAGGGATCTTCCTGAGAAGGAGCGTGGCCATCTCATGCACTGTCATCCCAAGAGAGGAACAGCACTGGTAGCTTAATAGTCTTATGGTTGAAAAATAAGGGAGAAATTAGTCTGGTGGCTTCTAATCTCCATGTTCTATAAGGTATTCATATAGTATTTTTCTACTTGGCTCCAGCTCCTGAGATAACTCTGCTGTCCCACAGAACTCTCAACATTGGAAGTTTGGAGTCAGTGTTATCACAGACTATAAAAGCACAAAGAGGGTATTGAAATCATGAAGTTTGGTCAATTTTTAGTCTATTCTGTGACCAGAATCATTCAAGAGAACTTAAACAACACTCCTAAGACCACTGCAGTAATTCGGGAGTATCACCAGGGTTGAATCTGAGACTGAGGGTCCTGAAATTAATCTCTATCTTTCTACATTTCTCTTACTAGATAGTAAATACGTGTTTCTTTGTTACTTTGATAGTTTTGGGTATCTTCATACCTGGCCATAAAAGTGATGCTTTACTGAGAAACCAGTAAGAAAAATGACATCAAAATAATTATTATGAAAAGGTCTTACCTGAAATAGTACATATATTAAGGTAACAGAAAATGTTCACAGTCAAGAGCACATGCTGTAGTCCCTGTGTTCCATACCACATTCTTGGATCCTCAGGGTTGTAGATGTGGAAATTGTGCTTAAATCTTGGATTTTGTTATAAGTCCTTTGAATTGTATGGTGGCCAACTGCTCTTTGGTTTGCCACTGTGCAACGAGTGTCCAGTGTTTCTCCCGTTCTGATAACATGTATGTGACCCTTTTCAGTATACTTCTGCCCTGACCTATGATGCTGTTCAAGTGATGACCGAAGCTTTCCGCAACCTACGGAAGCAGAGAATCGAGATCTCCCGAAGAGGAAATGCAGGAGACTGTCTGGCAAATCCAGCAGTCCCCTGGGGACAAGGTGTGGAAATAGAAAGGGCCCTCAAACAGGTCAGTCTCTGAAAATGAGAGTTACGATTTTAACATGGCATTCATTTTTATTTTGCTTTATTCTCATGTTTAATATACAGGCATTATTATTTCCTAACAACACAAAGATAGGTTGAAGACTGAAAGAAATCCTATTAATGAACTTTTCTTCACTGGAGCCCAGTAAGAATTACCTGTACAGTTTGTATCTTTTAGTGAAGTAAATATATAACTCTGCTTCTTTTCCATTTCCTCATTAGGTTCAGGTTGAAGGTCTCTCAGGAAATATAAAGTTTGACCAGAATGGAAAAAGAATAAACTACACGATAAACATCATGGAGCTCAAAACTAATGGGCCCCGGAAGGTAAATCTTTAGAGATTTAAAGGCAGGTGTCTCTCTGTGAAGAGGTGAGTTAGCTAATTATCATTGCACACTTCCAAAAACATCCTGGAGAAGGTTCATGTAGAATTTAGTGACTTCTAAAAACATATATATTATTGAAATTTTTTTTCTGAATCTAATCTGTTCTTTTCTGGTAAGTAATTTTGAAATGTAATTTAAAAACCACTAGCAAGTAAAACTGTTATACTTTTGTTTTCAGACTATAGGTGAAAAAATTTTTTAAAAAAGAATTTTTGGAGAGGAGAGAGAGAGAGAGAGAGAGAGAGAGAGAGAGAGAGAGAAGAGAGATGAGAGAGAAGAGAGAGAGAGAGAGAGAGAGAGAGAGAGAGAGAGAGAGAGAGAGAGAGAGAAACTGTTACTGAATGTTTAGTATTCAGAAGCCAAAAAATAGTGACTGCAAATATGGATTAACTTCAATTTAACATCTTTCTTTTAACTCTCATGGTTAAAATATCAGTTTGGTATTTATTTATATTTCTGTAAGTCCACTCCAGAACTACTAAGAGAATATGAAAAGTGAATATGAAGAAACAGGCCCATTTTAAGAATTGCATTTTGCTAGTTCCTTGGTAGTTTGATTACATGTACACATTCTTTAATTTAGACGAAGCTCAGTTAATGTGAGTGTAATTTTGGACTTAGACTTGGGATTAAAAATAATTAAATACGTTGGTAACAGAAAGGTCATTTATCCATGCTGTGACCTTTTTCAGATTGGATACTGGAGTGAAGTGGACAAAATGGTTGTTACCCTGACTGAGCTCCCCTCTGGAAATGACACCTCTGGGCTCGAGAATAAGACTGTTGTTGTCACCACAATTTTGGTAATTAGCTGCATTTGCCTATGTTGGACTTTCCTTTTTCTGATGAAAAATATCTTCCAAGGACAGTTGCTGTTTATGTTTTAGGGCAATAACTAATACAGAGCTGCTTTTGCAATGTTATGATCGTTTATTGCACTTTTCTTTGTCAAAAGAACAACATATACCCTTGCAGAACCATTCACACTGTTCTCTGTTCCATTCAAGTCTGAAATAGTCTGACAGATAGTTCATACTCTATTGCACACCCAAACAACGGGGCAAAGACTAAGAGGGTCGTCATATTTCCTCAGATGTTTTGCCTTGCCATTCCCACCTAACTCTGGGTAAACTCTGTATTTCATTTGTTAAATGAATTAATAATGTTTTTGGCTTCTTTTTTTCATAATAAAAGATGAAATTCTTAAAAAACAAGGATGATATCCATTCTTTTTACCCTTAATTTGTACACAGTGGTTGGTTCATGCACAGTATAAAATAAATGCATATTTAATAAATGAGGCAAAATTGAATTGAATCTTGAATGATCTGGGTTCTGAATAGATGAAAGGGAAATGTGGATCATGATGACAAGCTATTGGTGAAGTTGAGAAAATGGAGTTCATTATAGAACATGATTTTGTGACAAACATTTGTGTTTTATTTCACTTTAGCACGGATGTAATAGGTTTGTGGGATTCCTTATCCCAGCAATAAGAGATGCAAATGTAGAAAGGCTAATAAGATATTTGAGTAAAAACCTCAGTAGAAGCTTGGAAGTCTCTTACTCAGTAAAGGTGAGTTAGACATTTGAGGATTCTCACCTTCATCATGTCATTGAGAAGAGCTATTGCATTGAGACCTCAAATATCCTTGGTGACTGTTCCATTGAAGAACATTAGATGATGCAGAAGCATTTTTCCATGCTTCCTCTGAAGTTCGGAGCAGGGAGCTACTCTCCAGCTATCCTTGCGCCATCATCTTAGGATTTTATATCATAGCAGAAGTGAGAGCTGAAACCTGAAGCGTAGAATCAGCATATTACCATGGTTGTGAGTCTTTGAGTCTGTGTATGGAAGGATACACAGATGGATCTGATTTCCATATGAGAACTCCTTGGGGCAGCAAGGACACAAGACTTTGAGTGGATGCTGTTCTTGTGGTCAGTGCAAATTTAGCCAAGAGCAAGAGTGTGGTAGACCAAAGTTGAATAATATAGATGTTGAGCGGCATTTTCATCTCTCAGCTCCAGGTATTATAAACAGAAGGGGATATGCTATCATTTTGTGATTTCGAGTACTTTGTTAATTCTGATATGGTTAGGTAAAAGTTTTTTTCCCTTCCTCCCTTTCTCCCTCCCTTTCTTTCTTCCTTCCCCTCCCTGATCTGTCTTTTTCTGGTACCAAGGATTGTATCCATGGTTGCTCTACCACTGAGTTACATCCCTGTCCTTTTTTTTTTTTTTTTTTTTTTTTTGAGACAGGGTCTCATTAAGTTGCTGAGGCTGGCGCTTCTACCTTGTGATCTTCTTGCTTCAGCCTCCCATCATGAGTTCCTGAAATTATGGGCATGTGCCATGGGTACAAGTAATCTTAATGAAATATAATGACAGATATTTGAGGACTTTTGTTCCAGAAACATTATGATTCTCTTTTCCCCGCTAATGTTGTACACCATCTATGTTCTACATTATCTTTGGCAAACAGGTTATTATTAAACATGGAAGTCTGATTCAAAAAGAGTACATTATTAACTTAGCCATTTTAATCAGCTAAAGTGTGGTCTTTCTATATAGGAATCTCCGTATGTAATGATGAAGAAAAATCATGAAATGCTTGAAGGCAATGAACGCTATGAGGGCTATTGTGTCGACTTGGCTGCAGAAATTGCAAAACATTGTGGGTTCAAGTACAAGTTGACCATTGTTGGGGATGGCAAGTATGGGGCCAGGGATGCAGACACGAAAATTTGGAATGGGATGGTTGGAGAACTTGTATATGGGGTAAGTATGGCTCTCCTTATAAAGCTATTTAATTTGAACTGTTGCGACGGAATGGCCTCCCCTCCCTTCCAAGTGTCTGTATCTGAGATTGCTGGTGTCCCACATTACTCTAGAGATATGATCTTATTTCCTTGTGGACATGTGAATGATTGAGACTGAATCCAGAAGTAAACATGCAGATAGCTGCTGTAGGCATGCCATCTTGTCTTGAAGTGTATGGGTCATATGTATTATAAAGGTTGCAAAGACATAGATACAGTATAGATGTATAATTATGGTCAAGACAGATAGGTATCCTATTTATTTATGGAGAGGGAAGATGTTTGGCCAACAAATTGCTTTCCTGTTTATTCTGTACTGGCATTTTCCTGGGAAATAATTGTTGCCATTTTTTCTGATTCGTTTCCTTCCCCTTGCATCCAATCATGTAACCATGATTTGTTTTTGACTGTAATTCCAGTTCCTCCTCTCCTTTGTTTCCCTTACAGAAAGCGGATATTGCAATTGCTCCATTAACTATTACCCTTGTGAGAGAAGAGGTGATCGACTTCTCAAAGCCCTTCATGAGCCTGGGGATATCTATCATGATCAAGAAGCCTCAGAAGTCCAAACCAGGAGTGTTTTCATTTCTTGATCCTTTAGCCTATGAGATCTGGATGTGCATTGTTTTTGCCTACATTGGGGTCAGTGTAGTTTTATTCCTGGTCAGCAGATTTAGCCCCTACGAGTGGCACACTGAGGAATTTGAAGATGGAAGAGAAACACAAACTAGTGAATCAACTAATGAATTTGGGATTTTTAATAGTCTCTGGTTTTCCTTGGGTGCCTTTATGCAGCAAGGATGCGATATTTCGCCAAGGTTGGTTACTCACCTGCTTCAACTTTGTGCATTTTAGGTCTCCAGTGCATATTCATGGTGTTTATGAATTCACTCTAAAGAAGTTACCAGCTGCCGACTGCTTGTCCAAGCAAATTAAGACTTTGAAGGACAAACTTTGACCATCGGCGTAAGCCTGTGAAATATTTGAACAATGTTCTTTGAATGTTGATCATGTATTTCCCTGGTGAAATTATACACACCATGGAGAGGCTATAAAATGCATAAGGTTTCTATCATTCCATGCCTTCTTGGAGGGGTACCGTGTTTTTGCTGCATATTCTCATTTTACAGTCATCTGTGTGTTGATTCACAGACCTGTATATGGGAAAATGGGCAATTTAATTTATTAACAACAACAACAACAACAAAACTTGTTGGAAAAAAATTTGTTCACACACATCCCATTTCTTTTATTTTCCTAACATTGGCTCATGGAAATGCTGTAAAAAAGACATTATACAAGTTTTCTTTTTCTTTCTTTTTTTTTTTTTTGAGGTTTGCTGGCTGGATTAAAGAGATGATCACAGTTTATGAGTATCTGGAAATACATAGAATACGTAGAGAGGATTAATTATTCACTACAAAGCTTGTGTCATGTTGAATGGTAGTACACACACACCATGCAATAAACTCATTCTCTAGTATCATTAGGATGTGTTAATCCCTATACTGGAATGCCTAATTATAGTAAATCTGTCACAAAGCATCGATTATTTTTACCTTATATATGTGAGTGAGAATGATAACCATATGTGGCTCTTCAGAGGAATAAATCATGTTTTCTCTAGTGTGTGAACTTTAGCATTGAAAGCCAAATGGCTCACAGTCTACTGGAACATTTTTTTTCGGGCTGAATTACCCTTCTTTGATTCTAAGGGATGCTTTATGTAGTGAAGGAGGTGAATTTTCTGATATTAATTCATTAAGTTGTTGTATTTTGAGCACTTTCCTAAATTATCAGTCATTAATTTCAAAAACTATATGAAAAGCTCAAAACTATATACCTTTTATGATTTTTTCAGCATGTTCCACAACACAAGGTAAGGAAAATATGCCATGTGGGCAGAAATTATCAATGATTTACTTCTCTGATAAGAATTCTGGTGGTAGTGATTTTTTAAAAAATAGTATTTGTTTAGAAATATATATTTAAAAAAGCTTAGGTCCATCGTATTCCCTGGGGCTTTTCTGCCAAACTGCGTAGAATTAGAAATAATGCCAATGATATTTGCATGGCGTGACATGTGTACATGTGGAGGGACTGTATGTATATCTTTGGTATATGTTTCATCTCTAGCAGAACATAGAAGATTCACAGCTTCATCTCTATATTTAGTTTATCTGATTGAAGTTAAAGGTACAAAGAGAAGATCCTAATATTGAGGGAAAGGGGATCATATTGAGGTCTCAGGGAACATTCTGGTCCATAAAATAATAAATGACTTACCTTTGATAAGAAGGCCACTGAAGTATGTTACCCTGATTTGAGATGTAAGGCAATTATCCTAAAGTGATATAAATTATGCTCTGTATTTTGGTTGTGTAGGAGAAGTGCATGGGGTGCATCATGAAGTAGGATGCATTGTCTGAGTTCTCATGAATGGGTCTTTAGTTCTGTTTGCCCTACTCACCATCAATTGTGTCATGTGTCCTGAGCTTGTAGGAATAGAAACCCTATTTGCACATAGTGACTGGGGTACAAGACACATTTAACAGTGTTTGACATTGCAGGGTCCTCTACTACATATAGATGACTTCTCGTTTTTATTATGCCTGCTCCCAAAATAGGTTATTTTTTTCTGATTTTTAAATTTTATTCATAAATCATGACTCATATAATTTCACACAGAGAAATTTCACAGATAAATCTTTATTTCTTAGTAAGACACACAGATTTAGCTATCATGCTTTTTTTTCAATTTTCATGATTTATTTTTCATCAATCGTGAAATATATGTATATATATTTATTTGCATATAAATATATATGCAGAATTTATTTTATTAAAAATTTAAAATTTGAGGCTAGGGATGTGATCAGTAGTACAGTGCTTGCTGGACATGCATAAAATTCTGGGTTCTATCCCCAGTATTACAATAAATAAATAAATAAATAGATATTTTAAAAGTACCTATCTTTATTTTTATGTTCTATAGACATTAAAAAGTGAGCATAATATATAGTGTTGAAAAATTTAATGATTTTTTTAAAAAGAAGCAAACTATGATGCTTTAGAATGCAATGATGACTACTCTAGGTCAGAAGAGTAGAGTGGATGACTGACTGTCTTTAGAAAAAGCTTGAAATGCACAGGTGATTCTAAGAAATGCTCTTTAAATATTTTTTAAAAAATTATCATTCCTTTCCAATTAAAATATGATTTGGAACTATGTTATTAATGTCTGTAGAACACATTTAAGTTGTAATCTAGAATGATTGATTAGACTTATTGTTTTGGTCATTGGCCAGAAATTAACTTTACAATATCTTCACTATAAGATACAATTTTCCAAAGAATATAGTTTCTAAAAATGAAAACTATTTTTTCTGCTTACTTTGGGTCTTCCTCCCAATGTTTCTAAAGTATTTAAATAAATATAAAAATATTTTATTTTAAAAACAATTATTTAAAAGAAAATATAGTATATGTATATTTATTTGCTTCTTTAGTACATATGCTGAGAAGTAAATGTTTTGTTTTTAATTATAGAAATCATTTTTGTCTATTTAGAAACAGTCATTGATACCTTTAAAACCTTTGAAAGTAAATAACAAATTACTTAAGTATTTTTCACTTCTGAATGACTTGTAAGTCCAATAATATTTTGAGCTTATACATTTTAAATCAATGGAAATATTTAATCTCATTGAATCTGGTTTAAACACTGAAATAGAAATCAACTGGTGATATTTACTTTTTCAAAGGAAAAAAATGATTTATAAAAATTATTCCTAAACATTTAATTTAGCATGTGGTGGGTACGGTGGGTAGTCAAAACCAATTAGCCAGTGATCAGCTTTTCTTTGAAGGGATTAAGTTTTCAGGCACTGAATCTGCCACCTTTAATACAGGCTACCTGTTGTGTAGCTTATTCCTCTCATGTCATAGGGTAAATAGTGAACACTCTGAGAGTAGTTGTGTCTGCCTGAAGAATTTTCCAATGATAAGTCTTAATATCCTTTTCATAAGTGAGAATGATGTAACTTTTTCTATGCTATCATATTTGTTTAATTCTTTGCATCTCATAGAGATTTTGTAGTAAAGGCACTTATATTATTTTTGTTTTCCATTGCTATTTCTCTCTCATTTTAATCAACAGGAGTTTTCATCTAAAAAACAAAGGCAGGGACAACCTAATTTGAAGAGAAAGTTTTGGGTTCTTTTTTAATTTTTTCACTGAATGGTGTATGCTACCAATATAACCCAACAATTTGATATAGTATCTGTTTTACTAAGGGATGCATTTTTAAGTATTGATTAATGAGAACCTTAAGGCCATAAAGTGCCAAATATTTGTGACTACATTTTTAGAATTGTATCCTCTTCACTCTAGCAGGTCTGACAGACTTCACTCTCATAACTTTTGACAAAGCAGAGTTACCGGAGAACAGGAAAAATATTTAGTTTATTGGTTTGTTAATATTCCTCTAATTCTTTAATTATGTGTAGAATACCATATCATCATATAGTAAAATAATATGTTGGATTTCTTTTTATGCATCGACATATATATATTTATCTAGTTCAAATTTTAAAGTAAATTAATGGGAATCTATTAAGCTTTTAAAAAGTATCGTATGTAAGAATTTATAGTCACAGAAATATTGCTATTTTGTTATATTTCACAGTGGGAGTTTATTTGACAAACTTTTAAACATCTAATTTTTTTTTCTTTTAGTTTCCTTTTTTCTTAAGCAGAAGACAGACAGGAACAGGGCAGTGCATACCTTGAAGGCATCTGATTTTTATTCTTTGAGAATTATGTTTTGTGTCATATCTTTGTTTATGGTATTATTTTTTTTCCATTTTCTCTTTTATGCTGTATCAAATACCTATATTTTTGCATACATAAAATATAATTAAATTTTGGGCCTTTTTGAGGGATGGGAGCATCACTGGTGCATTCAAGGGAGGGATTTTTTCATAGTTTAATGTGACATCCATGGTGCACACTCTCATTTTAAAAAATAATTCAGTTTTGTTTGTAAACATTGTTATGAGTTTCGCTGATCTTCTAAGATTCTCTTCTTCATGTTTACTTATGTCATGAGTATATAAAGAACTATGATATTTAATGAATTGTTTGTACCTTTCTTAAAATTGCTTCATTATGGAATTTCATACCATGAACTATTTGGGCATTATAACTTTGAGAATCCCAGCATTTTCAAGTTTTGTCCTCTGGGTATGTTATCAGACTTAGTCAATCTATATTCCTTGCCCAAAATATTTAGTAATTTTTAAATTCAGTAACTAGTAGAAATATGGAAAAGTATAAAATGAAATATTCCTGTATAAGTCAATATTTGCATATTACTGCTAACTTGTTTTTTTTTAATTAGGTCATTCATTTCACTTTACAAATCCATTTCATACTTGTTATTAGATCCCTCTCTGGGCGCATTGTTGGAGGTGTGTGGTGGTTCTTTACCCTGATCATAATCTCCTCCTACACGGCTAACTTAGCTGCCTTCCTGACTGTAGAGAGGATGGTGTCTCCCATCGAAAGTGCTGAGGATCTTTCTAAGCAAACAGAAATTGCTTATGGAACATTAGACTCTGGCTCCACTAAAGAGTTTTTCAGGGTAAGAGACACTGCTTTGTGGCTTCTGATTTTGTACCTAAAATTTAACCTCTTTAAATTTTGTCACCTCCTCCCCACTGATCTATGCCAAGTTGCTATGTGAAGATAATCCTCTCTGTCATTCTGTTTTCTCTTGAATTTATCTGTATCTCTGACCCTTCCCTGTCCCTTTCCTAGCTTTGTTTCTTTGTTGATTCTTAACCCCTTTGGAGAACCACAATGTTGCAATGAAATTTTAATGTTTTATAAAAATTAATTGTCCTTTTGGAACAAAACTGAAGCAAAATATAGTTTAGATGGTTAATGTGTTTTAAACAAGGATATACTTTTATGTTTTATTTTACATAAATGAATCTCTCTTGCATAGTTTATGTTTGAAAGACCCACGTTGAAACCAAATATGCTAATTCTGTGTCAGAAAACAGATTATGTTATTAAGTGAATATTCTGAATTTTCCATGCAACCACTTCATGGAGAGGCTAACAAAGGCCCTCTACTTTTAAAATAGGTCACACAATCATAATGTGTCTATTAGATGTAGGTTAATATTTTTCTTCCAGTTAGTGGTCCTGTGTTTATAGGAAAAGACCAGGGCTTCATGCTAGCATAATTTTCTTTCATTTTACTATTATTTACATAAAAGAACTCATCCTGTTGAAATGCTTAAATACAGATGATTAATTTCTGTCTCAAACCAATGTATATGATGTGTGATGATCTCTGATAATCCACAAGCATCTTTGAATGTACCTGAGTTGTTGTGAGATCATGGCCAATTTATTTCATAATTAGGATTGGGACCTTCAGTTGGCCAAATGCTGAAGCAGCAGATTGTAATTTGCAGGCTATCTCCTCCTGAATTATTCCTGGTGTCTTTTCCAAATAACTTCAGCTGGGCTGAAGATACATAAGATGGAAGGAAAAGTGCGGGGGGCAAAACCACAGATAATGACAGAAAGTTAGAAATTGGGTTCAGGAAGAGTGTAAGACCTTAGTACTTTCTTATGTACCTCAATTTAAGTGGAGAAGTATGATCTGCCAGAAGATTTTTTGGATTCAATGAGGATCTAAGTATGAATATGGTAATACAAATTTGCTACTTAATGATAGTCTATGATCACTTCTGGACCTACATGTTAGGGTTGGGGTGCAGCTCAACTGTAGAGTGCTTGCCTAACGTGCATGAAGTCCTGAGTTCAATCCCCAGTCCCCATGCCCAAATCTTCAATGACAAATAGCTGCAATGATGTTGGACCTACATGCAATATAGGTATGCATACTTTCAATATAACATAGTGCTCTAATTTCATCGTAACAATAGATTTCTTAAAATAAATTAGAATACTGAATGTTTCTTCATTAGAAATATATGTCATACACAACATGATTTGCTTTTATCTTACCTGGAAAAATAAGATACTCTTTGAGGTAAATGAGATCTGTGAATGATACAGGAACCTGACCTGGTTTACTGAGTGGTACTTTTGTTGAGAAAATTATGTATATTGTTTGTAGATGCTCTCTCTTGCATTTGAGTAGGCATCTGTTGAGAGAGGTACTTATCACACCTTGTGTGGAAACAATGGTACCGACTACTTTCAACCACTATCCATCCTCATTACAGAGCTTTTCAGTGTATCTTAACTCAGTCCATCAGAGAAACATGCCTTAATCAGTAAGATGCCAGGATTTCATGCTCCATGTTCTCAAATTCTCTAGTAGACAAGAAGAGAAAGCTAGAGAACTCTGAACAAAGAAATTTGCTACTATTGTGTTTCAGCACACGAATCCTTGGAGACTGAATTTGCAATAGGCAGTTGTGGAATTTTCATAAGGTCATAGTGTTTACCTTTCCTACAGTAATAGAGAAATAATGGGTATATTTAGGAAAACTGACTACTTCTATTGACATAGGTTCCCAAAGCAGTTTCCTACACTTCATTGCTTTGAAGCCTTAAAATATTTCTGTCTGAAAGTTGCTATGATTTGGATGGTTTAAGTTGCCTCCAAAAGATTCATGTGCTAGAAGTTTGATCCACAGTCTGAAGATGTTGAAAGGTAGGAGAACCTTTAAGGGCAGGACCTAGCAGAAGATGATTAGGTCATTTGTGGCACAGTCTTTGGAAGGAATTAATGTATATCTCATGGGATTCTGGTTAGTTCTTGTGATAGTGGATTGTTATAATGTGAGGCTATCCCATGCACTTGGTCTCTTTTGCATGTGACCATTTTTATTCCCTTCTCACCACTATGTTGGATCACAGCTAAGTAGGCTGTCCCCAGAGACCAGACAGATGGTGCTTCCCTGTCTTGGACTTTCAACTTCCAAAACTCTGAACTTGTTAACAGTTTTGTTCAAAATAAAAATCCAACCTCAGGTAACTTGTTATAGCAACAGAAAACAGGGCGATGATTTTTGTTGGAATTTGATGCATTTTTAAACTGAAGCTAATTTGAGGGACTTGACAAATTTAGGCAGCTAGTAAATATGCTGAGATATTTTACTACTAACCTGAATTCTTTACTTGCACTCTTTTTCCTTGTAAAGCAAGATATCTGAATTTATTTCACTACTCCTTTGGTCTGTTCTTGGTCACATCCATGCTTGCTTATGTAATGCTAGAGTGTCAGTAATGACTGAAATACAAGCAGGTCCCCACAGTTCCTCTCAGCATAGCTCCAAAAGAACTGGTGATAAAATGACCTCGGCTAAGTCTCAGTACATATAACATTATAGCCAGCTTCTTCTTATTTAAAGAAAGAAGAATGTGAGCTCAAAAATACTCATAAGCTACATTATTTATTGTGTTTGTGTCAATAAGCAAAAGTTATATAGCAGCACATATTACTAAATAGAATAAGGCTTCATCATATTATTTTGTTGAAATATATGACATGGTTGAGATTTGAAAAAATATGTATACAAAAGACTTATTTCTCTAAGGGGGATTAAATAAGTGTTCGTAGTTTGTAAATAATTTTGAACAACTTTTCTTTATATATTAATATTTCATATTTGGGTGTTATGATGATGATAGAAAAATCTTATTTTTATTTCTGACACCCCAAATATTGATTGTGGTACTGTGGTTTTCTGGCAGCATCCATCAATATTTCCTTTTGAGCACAAACTTTCTATTCACAGACTGTTATGTACAGTGTATAAACAAGATGAAGACAATTTGGAGACATTTTGGAAACAAAAATATTTGATATTCATTGGTATTTTTTTTAATCCTAAGGTATACTGCAGTTTTTTAGCTGTACTACAGCTAAAAAACTGAGATTATAGGAGTGTGCCCACGTACTTGGTATCATCGGCTAATCTTCAAAGCTCTAACATTTATCTTATTCTTCCTAATATGACTTACTTTGATTTTATTGATAGCTTTTTTCCTTTTTATCCTCTTTTACAATTTTATGGATTATTATTACCTATATTACTGTTTAAAGGTCTATTGCTGTGTTTATTATATCAACCATTTTTTTTTCTTTTTTTATCTAATGAAGAGCTTTGGATTAGTTAGCATTGGAGAAACTGGTCAGAGCACCTAGGTCATTGTCTAAATTTTAAATAACTAACTCAAGAATGAAAAACAACTTATGAAAATTTAGAAGTTAATGTACATTTCAAATATCAAATTCAGAATTCTGAGCTCTTAGTCTATTATCTCAATATTAATGAATGATTTCATGAAATCTTTGTTGAAATGAAACCACCTTATATGCAATTATGAGATGAATATTTTGTAGTTTATAGGGACCTTTTTCATACAAAAGTGATATTAGTTGTTCAAGTGAAAGCCTAAATTACTTTCAGATTTCAGGTAAATAATAATAAAGTAGGTTGTACTAATATTACTTTAATGAAATCAGTGAGAGTAATAGTTTTAGAGGTTCAGTTGAAGTTGCAAATTTTCTAATTGTACATGTACTTTTCTTCAATGACAATCTGTCAATTAATAAAACATTTATTTAAACATTAATAAAACATTTATTTTGTTTGGCTGGAAGGAGAAAGTAAAGGGAGGGCAACTATCAAGATAAGTGAGGAAAATAAATTGGCAACTTCATGTTCTGCGGTTTTCTGCTTATAGAACCCATGCACATTACTTATACAGAGTGAATGATAATACCTGAATCATTTTGGAGTTGCTGATCATTCTAATTATAGTGCCACTGTAGCCCACCTATAATTAAGAAAGAATTAGGCTTTCAATTAGAAACTACTATTTTTAGAATTTCACATTTTGATAATTTCTTCTCTCAAAAAATAGGACAGATCTTCAATTATGTGATGATTGTGTTGTAGATAATGATTTCATAGAACCTATATGCATTATGTTCCCATGAAACTGAGGTTTTTAGGACAGAAAATGACTTTTGTATATAAACCTATCATTGGCCTGCTAATTCATCAGTCCATGTGGCACTATGATTAACTTGCAGATTGGGACCTGCCTCCTCATCCCTGTCCTAAATCCTTCACACTGCAACCTCTGGTTCTCTTATCTGTAAAGATGAGGGACATGGTGTATTGTTTACAAAATAAATCTACTTTAATCATTTCAATTTGATAAAGAAAAGACTCTAAACCATTGCCAAAATAAAGGTGTTTCCCTTCTTACTGCATGGAACCAATCATTCCCATTTGCAAAGGATAAATTTAATCTAATTAAATCCATTAAAGTAGGCTATTGTTACCCAGCATCAGTCTTTTTGCAGAGTTTTGAAATAGTATTAATGATAGACAACTAGTAATAAGGCAACTGTTCCTTACTTAAGTGAAAAGATTAGTTTGAAACTCTCATATATATATACACACATACACATAATATATGCATATATGATTACTAGAGAATGATGACAATTAGGAGTTCCCTTTTAAAAGGCAGCAATCTTTTCTTCTTACTTCATCTGTGGCATAAGATACACTAATTTATATTTCCACATAAATACAAATTGAAATACATTAATAGATAAAAATGTTCTAGCCATTATAGCAGTTCCCCTATAGAACTATATTGTTATAATTTTCCAGTTACTGTTTTCAGTTAGCAAGAATACATGATTGTTTCTTCATCAATATGCTGCCCAGAACAGATATCACTAATTTGGGGTTATTTTCCATGTTGTTTTATTATTTCTGGGTACTGCTAATTATTACTCTGCCACAGTATTGCCCATTTATGTGCAAGCAGGAATATGGAGGTCTAGCTTTTTACATATCAGTACACATATATATTCCATCTTTCAAATTTTTTTAGAAATGAAGTGAGTATAGCTATATGTATATTCCCATATATGTGAAAAGTTACTCATATCAGAATATATGTTTTACAGACCTTCACACGTGCTTAAATATTTAAATAGTTTCTAAATTAGTAGGCATTAGATACATGCTGAATATAAGTACATAAGCAATAAATAGTGCTATGCATATAAGTCAGCTCATGCATGGTTAGTCATATCTATTACCAATTTCTCCTCCTTGGTTTTTCTGTGGACTTTATTATAGCAGAACAATCTGCACAGCTGACAACTCTCATGCCCAAGCCTTCTTTAAATGATCCAGTACAAGTTGAATCATTTCCTTTCTGGTTGGCAGTTTTTTCTTTTTCTCACATTTTAATTTTTCTCACCATTCCACAGAACATCTGAGAAAGCACTGAGTTTGTGAAGACTTTAAGGACACAATCAGTCTAAGCTGCCTGGAAAGAGCCTCTGTCCTCTGTCTCAATTCAGCTAGCTCTAGCTGGGTGAACCGTGCAGGAAAGGTCAAAATTGTAGATGACTTTGCCATTGTTTCCTTTAAAAAGTATTGCTCCCTTTCAGGTCCATGCAGTTCATGGAGTGGTCCTCAAATTTCATAGGACTGGACAACTAAAGACATGTAGACAACGCCAGAGAGATCATTTGTTTTCAGTGGCCCAAGTACTAAGAAAGGGAAGCGTCTTGTCTATTTCTTGAATTGTGACTGTCGTGCACAGTGATAGCTTCTTCTAGGGTGAATGGGTTCTTTTAGTGACTTTTACCCCACAGCTATTCTCTGCAAAGGTCTGTGCTCTCTACCCATCCAGCTGGGTCATTGAGGAAACCACCTAACATTCTACTGGCTTAACACTTAGATCAGATCAGGTCACAGGAACTTTATTGTTGCAACAAAAAGAAAGCACTCCTTTTCACACCAACTGCAGATCATGAGGACAACTAATATAGCTGGAAAAGTTAAAACAGTACAGAAATAATTTGGGACTAAATCTTTCATTTAAAAACCCTTTAAAAATTCCCATCTGGATGCTTCGCAGTGAAGATGAATTTAAGAATAAAGAGTACAGATACTCCAGATGACTTAGTGTTCAATTCACTTTATGGTTGTAAGGAAAAGAATCATCTGAATTTTCCACACTAGGTGTGAAAATAAACATAGTAATAAACAGCTGGAGAGCTTTGTGCAGAGAGAATAGAATCATGCTATTAGAATCAAATATCAACTAAATATAAATATTGTTGATGAAATTTTCAGAATTCTTTAACTGACTTTTGATATTTTAAAAAAGGCATTAATTTATCATTCATATTTCCAGCATGTGATTTTGCTAATATTATTAATTAAAATATATTATTAATATATTTTTCAAATATAAATATGAAAATATGAAATTACTCTTTTGAATTTTATATATATATAATTTTTATTATTATTATTTTTAGTGGAAGTTCATTCTTAAAATGGCAGAAAGAATGTGGACTTGAACTAAAGTAGTTAAAGCATGGAAGATAATGTTTAATAATAAAACATCTTTGATCATTTTATCAGAAAGATTTAGATTAGTGTCCTTAAACCTCTATTTCAAGCAAGCATGAATCAAACATTAGCTTTTTTGGAGGCCAAGGCAGGAGGAATCTCAAATTTGAGGCCAGCCTGTGCAATTTAGTGAAATTATCTCAAATCAAAATAAAAAGGGTTGGAGATGTAGCTCAGAGGTAGAACACTCCTAGATTCAATCCTGAGTACTAAACACTTTAACAAACATTTATTTGGGGACACAGATACCCTTTCTGCATATGCATTAATAACGTGAGAGTCAAGGGTAAGAAATGTAGAATATACTAATACCAGTTTTGAGATCAGGAACAGGTCCTTGTTCCCAGTGATGATTAAACACCTGAACACACTGAGGCAAGCATAGGAAGCAAGTTTTATTTAAGAACGGAATAGATACAAGACTTCTCTGAAGAGAAGGGGCCCCAGAGCTGGGTATCCATGGGACGGGTGCATCTTCCTAATTTATAGACCCCAAACCCCTATTTTAATTATTGTCTCTCTTTCTTCCCCATAAAGGTAACCAAGGGCAGGCTCGGGAGGTTTTTGGCAACCCCCAGTGCAGAGGAGTACAGTCACAGAAGTTAACCATTAGGAGTCCACTGTTTTCTCTTTAATAACCAGTCTTCATCCTCTCACAACCCTCATCATTCATAACCTATACTGATGACCTGACCTTCAACCCTGCCTTAGTTTGCTGAGAAATGTGACATATCCTGTTCACTTGGGCCAGGAGGGGGGTGCAGGCAAGTTGGTTTTTTGGCAAAAAAAAAAAAAAAAGCAAAAAAGCATGTGGGGGTCAGCACAGTAGCCCCATTTTATAGGATTATTCTCTTAAGTGTTCCCCCATTCTCATCTATCTGTCCCTTATGAAATCATCATCTTTGATTTCCTGAAGGAATTCAGACTGATAAACCAAAGGGCCCATTTGTGGCCCATCATGGCCCTACATCATGGCGGGTAGTTTCCTGGTGGTGTCTGATTTTGCAACCATGTGTCTTTTATGTTATTTCCCCTGAGGTGCAAGGTTTTTTGTTTATTTGCTTATTTTAAAATCAAATGGAGTCCTTTTTTATTTTCCCTTAAATCAAAATTTCTTAAGATTGTTTGAAAACATTTGGCCATTGTATTGGGCTCCTTTCTTTCTTATTTGTAACCGTGGAATATTGAAACACTATTGGAGCCTATCAATGGGATACATAGAGATGCTAAAGTCTTAGGAGGTGGGAATAGAGCATAGTGTAAATGGTCCAGTATTGTGTCTGTTTTCTTTAAAAAAAAATGTGATGCTCTGAAAATTTGTTCATTTATCCAAAAAAATAATCTCATAGCCTTTTAGGCTAGAACAATTAATCAACACAACCAGGTTTTATTCTTAATTACATCCGCCTTTCATTTGTTTAAACATACACACACTCATACACTTAAAAGTTGTTGAGGTTGGATCAAAATGCTGCAGAGAAGTTCTTTATGCATCATTTGATCTCTGATGTCCTTGCCATCTTGAAACATAGGGATTCAATTACAAATTAACTCCCAAGTGCTGTTCATATCAGAAATATTGTTGCATTATCGAGTTTACCTTCCAAAGGAGTTCTTGAACATGCCTTATAAATCTTTTTTTTTTTTTTTTTTGGTACAGGGGCACTCAAACACTGAGCCACATCCCCAGCCCTATTTTGTATTTTATTTAGAGATAGGGTCTCACCGAATTGCTTATCACCTCACTTTTTCTGAGGCTGGCTTTGAACTTCTGATCCTCCTGCCTCACAGCCTACTTAGCTGCTGGGATTACAGGTGTGTGCCACTGTGCCTGACTGCCATATGAATCTTAACCTACTACTTTTCTTATCATCAAATTCCATTTTGCTTTAGATTTCATTCTTATAGTTTTTAGAAAGTTCTTTTGAAATTAAAACTAGCCTCCCAAATATTTTCATTCATCGGTCCTCATTCTGACTTACATAATTTTTTGCTTTTCCATTTGACAGCTGTCTCAAACATAGGGAGATAACTATTGTCTCTTTCTTAAATTTTCTCACTCAGAATTCTGAATTCTCTCAATCATTCTTTCAACACATTTTCAAACACTTTGTTACAGCCATCCTAACTTGGGGATGTAGGTTTGCTAATGTTCTGTTTGCAACTGGTATCTAGAACTAGAGTGTGATCTGGCCTACTTATAGAGAAGGTTGACCTGAGCCTGAAAATTCAAATTTCAGACCAATTTCAACCTGGGTCTTTGTGTTTTTCAGGCATCACAACATTTGCATGAATACAAAACAAAATAAAACAAAACACCCTGTTGCTAAGGCAAGTATTCTGCAGTCAGTGCAGTGTAACGATTGACCTTACCCCATCCCTGATCACTTACTTCACTTACACATCCTGCATGGCCCTCAGTGCACTGGCATTTCAAATTCTGTTATCTGACATTTTTGTTAGCTTTCACAACTGTGACAAAAAAACCTGATGAGAACAATTTTAGAGATGGAAAAAGTCTATTTGGGTCTCCCAGTTCCAGAGGTCTCAGTCCATAGATGGCCAACTTCATTCCTCCAGGCCCAAGTGAGGCAGAACATCATGGTGGAGGGGTGTGGAGAAGGAAAGCAGCTCAGGATATGACAACTGGGAAATAGAGCGCTCCACTCACCAGAGACAAAATATAAACCCTGAAGGCATCCCTATTTCTTCTAGTTACACCCTACCTTCCTGTAGTTTCTATCCAGTGAGTCTTTATCAGTTAATTGAAGCACTGATTAGGTTAAAGCTCTCGTAACTCAATCATTTCACCTCAAAATTTTCTTAACATTGTCGGTTACATGAGGTGTTGGGGGATACCTTGTATCTAAATTATAACATCTAGACTCTATTATTTTATTTCAACCCTTCAAGTTTATTAGCTTCTGTAATAAATGAGTTGAATTAATAGCTTGCCATACATTGTGGTTTACTGAAAACCTGGATAATTTAAATATGGATTGTGGTAAGCCTCATGTCTTCCATTCTGTGAATATAAATTGATTGTGGCTAACATGCTGGGTTTTGTATTTATCCCTGTTAAATTTCACTTTGCTTTTTGGCTTATTGTTGCAAGCCCATACAATTTTAATACTGATTCTATCATCTACTATGATAATATTGCAAATTTGGAGTAAAAGCAAATATTTGGGATATTTGCCTTTTATGTAAGCAACCTAATTGTAAACTAAAATACCGGACAAATGAGACTGTGTATCGATTCAATGGTATGATCACAGCTTTCATTCATATCAGTATTTGCATATTAATAAGTAATAACCAGCAGGGCTCCATCGTGCAAGCCTGTAATCCCAGCAATTCTGGAGGCTGAGGAAAGAGGATCTTGAGTTCAAAGCCAGCCTCAGCAAAAGGGAGGCACTAAGCAACTCAGTGAGAGCCTATGTCAAAGTAAAATACAAAAAAGGGCTGTGGATGTGGGTATATTGCCGAGTGCCCTGAAGTTCAATCTCCTATACCCCCCAAAAAAGGTAATAGCCAAAGCTTTTGAGTATTTTTTATTGTAAACCCACAAAATTCTGATAACTCTCATTCTTTAATCCATGAAATTATATTACATATATTGTTAAATAGTTTGATGATTAGGGTGTGGTGGCACATGCCTGTAATCCCAGCAGTTTAGGAGGCTGAAGCAGGAGGCTCATGAATTCAAAGCCAGCCTAAAAATTAATGAGACCCTAAACAATTGTCTCTAAATAATATATATATATATATGAGTTGGGGATGTTGCTCAGTGGGTAAGCACCCCTGGGTTCTATCCCAGTTAAAAAACAAAAAACAAAACAAAAAAAAACCTTCGATACCAAATCTATTCTCTGTTCACAATAGACCTTGAATGGGCTGATTAAGTAACCTTATTAAAATAAAATATGTAGGAATAACAATTGCTCTGCACTTTTCACTATAAATCCACTTTGTATGCACACATGTGTACATATATGTAGTTAACACATAAGAAATAATTAGTAGGATATTCCATTAACGCTATTACTTACCATTTATTAGGGAATGAAAACACATGGAAATATCATTGCATTTTAAATTTTAAAAACATTTTTTCCCAAGGAGAAAATTAGCAAAGAATATGACTGTATTAATAATGCATGTATTAATTTAACTATGTATTTATCATATCTGAGAGTAATTTCAGAATGCCAAAAGAGCTCTGAGACTAAGCTTTACTTTTAGTTGATTAAAATGCTGTTGAAAATATAATTTACTCAGGTATCAGTTAGCCTATAAATAAATTATATACAAATATTTAACTGGATTTTTTTCTAAAATTTTATAATATTCTCAAGTGACTTTTTAACAGAACACTATTTATCTAAGCACTGTGTCTCAGTTTAGTCTGTATGTACATGTTTGAAGATATGGATATCTGGAATTCATTTCTGGTTCTTTTATGAGCTAACAATCTGCTGTTATAGGAAAGAAAATTTTTCTGAGCCTTGTTACTCAAATAAAGGGCTTGGAATGTAAGATGAGATTTGTAAGTTCTGTTATGTTACCAATCATTTGAAAATCTGAAACTGTTAAAAATATTTCTAATTATAGACTTCAATAATTGCATTTCAATTTTTAAGAAGCTGAGAACTTTTGTCATTTTAGTGCTAGAAGCATAGTTTGATGTGGACCTCAATATTATTTGAAATTTTTTTATTTGAAAAAATGTTTAATGTAGATTAGTCAAATGGAAAAATCCTCATGAAAACAAACATATCAAATCACCCTTCTATAAAATATGTCATAATCCTTTACAAGTAACTTATTTATTAAATTGTAATTTTAAAAAAGAGAAGGAAAAATGTGAGATCCCCTATGAAATGTTCATTATTACCTAACACATCTTATATTAATGATTCTAAAAATATTTTCCACTCACTTGAGTCTTGACATCATTAAACTGAAAATTTGAATATAAATCTTTTAATACAAAATTATAGTTTTAATATCAAAGTTTAATAGGAGTTAATAAACAAAGGAATGCTTATCTAAGGAAATATTTTAAATATTTTAAAAATGTACTAACGGTTGGGTCTCCCCCTCTATAGTGCCCCTGTTATAGCCCCTCTTCTATCTAAAAGTAATTTATAGCGAAATAAAATTAAATCAAAGAAATCTTAATATTTTAATTTCAATATTTCACATTTTTTACTGTGTATCATGAGTCTTCAGTAGTTCAATGTCTCTTTGAATTAAGCTGAAATAATGTTGACTTTTAAATCTTCATCTTTCAATAGTTTGCTTAGCCTTATGTATTAAACATAAATGATATTAAAATGTAAAGAACTTATTAAATTAAAATTAAATTAAAATTATTTTTGAAAAACTATAGCAAGACAAATTGTAGCAAGAGAAAAGCCTGTGATCTTACTACACAGACATCCATAAAAGTCAGGAAGTAGGGAAGAAAAGAAAAAAAGTGTTTAGAGAAGTAAGAGAAGATAAGAGAAAGCATTGGGTTTCCATGAGCTAAAGGAGGACAATGTATGAACGAAATTTGTACAGTGGATCTACATACAGCATAGTTCTTGTAGTGCATGGAAATGTATACAAAGCGTATTACTTTAGCACAATGTGTATGTATGGTACACTTAAAAATGACTAAGTGGTAAATTTGATGTCATATATTTTTTCATAATTAAAAATGTTATGGAGCATTTAGAAACAAGAGCATGGATTCTTTCCGCTTTGCATAGTTTCTTTTCCTGAACCCAAACTCAGATTAGAATTACAAATGATAGGAAAATATGCACTTTCTTTAAAAAGTCAGTATGATTTGTATGTGTTCACTCTTCAACTGTGCTAAAATGTGCTCAAATTTAGACATGGTTTAGGAAGGTAGTGAACATCATTGCCAGCTGTTCATCTTCTAAGTCCACACAAAGGGGCTAATTGAGACAATTTGATCAGTATTTGATTTGCATTTTTCAGACAACTGCTTACATTTTCCTGGGTGCTTTTGATGTAGGACATTGAATGCATGTAACATGAATTGCTGGAATTTGGAACTTTAACAGGAAGCACTGTTTATATTACCTTAGCTGACCACATGGAAATTTTAAAATCTGAATAAAAAATCTTCATTTTTTAAAAGCATATTTGTAAATATGTTCTAAGAAATGAGTGGTTCAGAGGCTGGAGTCTCTATTAAGAATGTGGTCTGATTCTTTTAAAAGTAGTTATAAAAGGCTGAGGCTGTAGCTCAGTGGAAAAGCGTTTGCCTTGCATGCGTGAGTTCCATGGTCACCACCAAATAAAAATATATAAAGATGCTGTGTGTTCATCTTCAACTAAAAAATATTTTTTAAAAAGTAGGTATAAAATACAAATCAACAAATATCTCACTCTAATGAATGGTGGTTTCTGACATAACAGTATCAGATTCTATGAACTATGTAGGTGTGCACCTTTGGTTAAGTTTGTTCAAACCATAGTTCTTGAAGAGATATGGTTATGAAATCATCTCATTAACTTTTTAAAAAACTTTTTATTTGTTCTTTTAGTTTTTTAGTTATTCATGACAGTAGAATCTATTTGATATATTTATACAAGCATGTAATGAATATATCTTATTCGAATTAGGAATCCAGGCTTGTGGATATAAATGAGGTTGAGATTCACTGTGGTGTATTCATATATGTACATAGAGCTCATTAACTTTTTTTTTTAAATCTTATTTTCCACGTGTACAGATTGCAGGATCACATTGGTTATACAGCCACGTTTATACATAGGGCCATACTAGTGTCTATTGTTTTGTTCTGCCCTTCCTATCCCCCCTTCATTAACTTTTTAAAATAAGTGAACAGAAAACTAACAACTAGGAGACAAATGAATTAACTTATTAGGAAAAATATTGTAACTTACAAAAATTCTTACTTATGAAAGAAAGCTACTTTTAACCTGATGCATCATTAGCAATGTTCATTGTAAGATCTTGGATAATTTGTAGAATTTTATTATTTTAAAATTTTATCATAAAATGTTGTTCAGTCTAAAAAACATGTCATGCATATTACAGTATCTGTGATGTTCTTTCATTAAAAAAATGAGTGGTTTATCTTAATAGTACTTGTAGTTCTAGATGAAGTAACATGCCAGATCTTGTATATTTTTAAATAGTTCAAAACTGGAAAGATAGAAATCAAGAAACTCAGTCAAAACACTATAGCTAGATACATTTTTCTGTATTACATTGTAAAAATCTGTTAATTCATAGAAATAATATATTTGTATTTGAGAAATATTCTTAAAATTAACAAAAATCTTTTATGAATAAAACAAAATTTCATTGCTAATGTTTGGATTTTCTCAAAGGATATTCACATTACAAAGCATTATTTTAATTGACATGGTTAATGGATGATTTGAATAGATAATTATGTAATTTCATTCTGAATTCTTCTTTATCAGCTTATGATATTGTTCCAAAACATTTCAACATCGTGATTTTACGGGTGTTCATATTACAGAGAAACTTTGGAATTTAATAAGATTGCATGCAATTTAATCTAACTCATATACTGTAGCATCTTGCAATTGGTGGAGAATAGAAAGGCAGAATATAGGAGAAAAAAATATATAAACAATTTCTACTGGAGGCAAAGATCCGGAAAAAGCAAAACTGTTATTTTCCTAATTAAATCCCCAAATATTCAACAGCAGACATTTATCAAGAACCTAGTATATGAAATATATTGTGCCAATCATTGTAAAGGCCATAAAGGTAAAATTTTTCTAGCTGAGTTCCTGGCAGAACTTTCCATCTTGTAGTTGTGTCTTCATAGCCCAGAGCAAGCCTGATCCACAGGGTAATGCATTTTCAAATCTAGTATCACAAGAATTGATATTATCTAGTAAGAGAAATAGATTGAAGAGTGCTTCAGGTAAATGATTGGATGATAGAAACAGTATTAAAAAGTGAGAAATAATGATATGTATTTAGGATGAAAGTATTTTGGATGGAGGATACCTGTCTTTTCACTGCATAACCACTGGGCTGAAATTGTCCCCAAGCCCTGTCTCAGTATAGCTGTCCCTTTTCAGATGGTGAAAGTGTAGAAAGGCTACACTGTCAAGTTCCTTTCCCTGTGAGGTGAGTGGTAAACCTCAGTGATGAAAACCTATCCTTCCTCTATTGGTGCTTGACCCTTGATTGTCAGATTGTCACCAAAATAAAATGCTTTTATATGTAAATCTGCCTGACTCCCTAGGACAGCATTCTAAATAAATCTGTATTTCTCATATATCTGTTATAATGAATTGACGTAGACTTGCTTTCTGTAAGATAAAGGTTATAATTTTAAAATTTCTTGGAATAAACATCAAATAAGACCCCCCCAAAAAAATCTCATGAGTTTTAAAAGTTTTCAATATCAATTTTCCACTCCAAGCCTCCTCCTACATTAGAATAACAAAAGGGATTATTCAAAGTCACCTTCCCAAAAGGGATTAAAATCATTTGAGAAAACTGTGCATAGAAAAATAAGCAGACTTCCAGATGCTTTGACTTTCCAACTCCATGCTCAGCCTCTTTTAACTCTGAACAGGAAATATTCAAAGATTCTTTTGATGTCTATCTTTGCTTTTGAATCAGTTTTTAAGATAAATATTCCTTCAATAATATGGTTTCAATTAGCCCTTCTTTGTTTCCTATCACGGATAAGAATGTTTACATCTTGAAATGAATAGTATTTTAGTGTTTAAATATTCAAAAGAGAAATTTTCTTGTTTAGTTCATAGAAAATTTAAATGTCCAATAAATATTTCTTTAAAAGATTTGTTTTATTCTAGATTTGTCCATTCTATATCTAATGGCAGTTTTCAGTATTTCTATATTCTTCAGCAAATGGGCATTACCTTATGATCTCACCACTTGCTTATCTATGAATATACATTACAGACTCCTGTTCTGCCAATAATTAGGGATAGATCATGTAGTAGTTGGGCAGTAAAAATATTCTTTTGGGTTGTATTTTAAGTTGAATTAGTCTTATGATAGTATGGTGAATTTATTAATTGTGACTACTTCAGATTGCTTCTTGGTATATAGTAGCTTGTTTGCCATAGCAAATTGTTTGAGATCCTCATAATATAAAGCCAAATTATTTTACATAAGGATAGAATTGCTATTCATGAAGAATGTTAAAAAATGAATATTTGTCACTGGCCTGTGTCCGGTCTCTAATGGCATTGAAATAGTACTATTTCTTTTTGTGTTTTGTCAAAACCTATTAGACCATCTCTTAGCTTTCTTGGGCTTCTTTTTCTGCAGAGATCTAAAATTGCAGTGTTTGATAAAATGTGGACCTACATGAGAAGTGCAGAGCCCTCTGTGTTTGTGAGGACTACAGCTGAAGGAGTAGCCAGAGTAAGAAAGTCTAAAGGAAAATATGCCTACTTGCTGGAGTCCACTATGAATGAATACATCGAACAAAGGAAGCCCTGCGACACCATGAAAGTTGGTGGAAACCTGGATTCCAAAGGCTATGGCATCGCTACACCTAAAGGATCCTCATTAAGGTGGGTGGAATAGTATAACAATGTGCTAAATGTTGTTATAGTATCCCACCTACCCTGATGTGTCTTTAAGACTCTCTCACGGTTTGTATACGGATAAGAGGTAACTCACCATCACAAAAATGACCGGAAAAGTTTC